>NC_134470.1:24711122-24905916 GCF_964194025.1 Convolutriloba macropyga
AAATACATGCTTCACCCTAACCTGACCGCGTTCAAATTTGATATCAATTTTTTGCCTAAAGTAATGTGTTCAGCTCTGCATTCATAACTAAATTAAAACAAGACCACGTGTTTAAAATTTTGTATGTTAACAGGGGTTTGAAAAATAATTTTAAGAAGAAAAAGGCATCGGAGGCACGGAAGCAGGTTTGAGAGGTACTGATAATTGTTTTGAAAAATATTATTTTCCAAAGTGAAAATAGCAATGTGAATTTCAATAGCGAGTTTTTTATTCAACTACTAAAACGAACTTACTTTTTATTTGCTTATGGTTTGGAGGCTCTATTTTGTAATCCCCCCACATGCATATGCACGACCCCCCCCCCCCCCCATTTACAACATGTTATAGCATATTGATTGAATTTCATAAACTTAAGTATACAATTTTATACAAACGGCATTTACAATTTATTTATGCAGCGAAGTTTTGACATTAAGACGTATATGGTAATTGAACTTTGCTTATAATGTAAACAGACAAAGAACAATGCATGTTTTTAATATCTTTGCGCTTTTCATTCTTGGGAATAGCTTTATGGCACTAATTTTTTGACAACCGGAAACAAAAATTCATAATTCATCCATTCGTCTACCGGTACCAGCAATTTATTATGACTAAAATAAGGGATCTCTAAGGAGCAAAGAGAATATATTGGGGGGGGGGGGGTTGGTGCAAAAAAACATGGCTATATAAGGCTGGGGGCAATAGCAGAAAGAAAGCCGGCACCAAAATATTGAAATTTTACTCCTGGCCAATCACAATTGAGGAAATTGGAATATTGTTTTCTGATTGGCTGATAGCTCAACAAATTCTCCAAGTTTTTAAATGCGATATGCGTGTTAACGCAAAATTGCTCAGAAATCGCGATAAGCCATAATAGAATAATTCATCTTTGGGGAAACAGGTCTCACGTTCGGTTGTGATAGATTCTTATAAAGTCCCACGAGCCGCTGAGTTATGGCCATGGCCCGCGAGGCATGGAAAGATGCGGGAAAAAAGATAATCTAGCATTAGGCTATGTCCAATTTACGCTAAATGAACGCACAAAAGTACAGTGTTTTAATTTTCTCAAACAATCACAATAGTTGAAATTTCTTCATTTTGGTACGTTTATTTGTTAAGAACACACCGTGCAACAGATAAGCAATTCAATGAAGCATTTCATGTATGCTTTGTTGCGTGCATAAAGTTTTTGAAACATTTTTCTGAGCTAGTGGTTACTGGCATAATGGACAAAAAGAATCTCTCTCTATTCGTGTGCGCTTTTCTATTGTGCGCTGAATGCGAATGAGCTGACTTTGCGCTAATTAAACTCCTGTGTCTGATGCATGTTTGTTAAAACGTGAGTTAAAACAAATTCAAAATGAAATCAAAGCAATATTAATCTAATATACAGGTTAGGGTTCAGTCAAAAAGAGCCGACGTTAAACAACGCGGAATCTTGACAATGAAAAAAGGTCGAAACTGTAAAGTGCCTTTAATTACCATTAATTATAAGTTAACTATCACAAAAAGTCCTTTTTCGGGTAAATTGATCAAATTTCCAATTTTAATAGTTTTATATCGTGTCAAATGAGCCGCTGATGCACTGATGAACAACCCTAGCCCACCAAAATTATCGAGTGAAAATTATTTTTCTGCTGTGGCTTCTTTTTGTTAGAAAAAAGTAAAAACTTCTTGAATCGATTGAAAACTTTCTAGTCTCATTTCATGAAAAGATGGTGGATCGGTGCATTCATGATGTGTGTTTGAGTGTTGTGTATGTGTGAGTATCTGACATAATGTGTGCATATGAGCACTGAGTCATTAAATACATTTGGGATTTCATCCACGCTTTGTTAATATTTCTGATCTACGTTTTTATTCAAGATGCTTCCAAAGTACCTGTTGCATTAATTTTTGTATCGCAATTTTGTGTTGTGCAGACTGTTTTGAATACAGACTGGTTCCTACAATATAATGCATACGCTTCGGACGTTGTCGCACACCCCATGTTCAATAGGTGTTTTTATTTATTTGATTTGTGTGATCAAGAGAATTTGTGAAAATGTTTGAACAAATGAACATCTTAACTTTTTGATAAATAAAACTTTCTATATAGTTCAATAGTTCAAGAACCAACTAGGTTATGAAATGGGCAAAAAGTTCAACTTGTTATATCTCGTGTCAAACAAGGAGTGGGGAAGTCAGAGAAAGTTACCGCTGTTGTTTCGGAAATCATTGAATGGTCAAATGATAGCGGGGTGAGTAAATCGGGGCTAAACGACAGGTGGTTAAATACATACGGGTAAAAAAAACGAGACACCATTTTGGATGAATATTTATTTTGCATGGTAGGATTTTGTCACTCAGAAACGAATCTCGGTTAGAATTGTTTTTTTTTTCACTAAGCGAACTTCTTCGCGCGACTTTTTTTGCCTGTCAAGTCTTTTGATCTGTTGATTAGATGAGACAGAGAACAAAGCGAACCCTTAACTTCTGTGAGAAAACCTGGAGATTTGAATAGAAATATTTGTGTTCTTAGTGGGGCTGAGTTTCTAGTTTGGTAAAGAGATCGAATAATTTGAGCAATATTTCGCTAATTAAATCAGTAACTCGGGTGTTAAATTTCAATTTATAGTCAAAGTAGACAACTAGTTATTTACAATTATGCTTCAACATGATAGTCTCCGCCCCAAATTGGATTTCTGTAAATTATTGTGTTTCCTTAATGAAAAGTTTTGTCAACGTTGAGCATCATTTTGCAGTTCAAGATAATTTTTTTTGCAAAACTTTTTACAATACTTTCGGTACTTTTGCTCGGAGCGACTGATTCGTTATCGTTAGTTATCATAGAATTATGATTTGCAAACTAAATTTTTCGAGGTCACCTTTATTTCTTCCTTTATATCGTTTATGCATAGTATGAAAATTAACATTTGTCAATTGTAACATTAAGCAGTTGCACATTTAAAGATACAATTTAAAGGGCTATGTTTAACCAATTTTGTGTTATTCTCAATACAAATTCTGGCTTACGACATTTGTTATTGTTGTCATATTTTTTGAAGAAAAATGGGAGAACTTTTATGCTTGCCCCAATATTTTTATTGTTCAGACAATTTTTGACTGTTTTGGGGGCATCCCCTGTTAGCATATGTGGTTTCAATTTTAAGTTCATTGTGTCTAGAATTTCACTGCAAAGAGAAATTTTAGAAATTTTATTTTTTTGAAAGAATATTTAATCAGTTTCTGCACACAAAAACAAATGAGTTGTTAGGAGCAGCTCCGCGCACTCAGTCTCCTTTTATTGAGTTCCAATTTAATATAATTTATACCGTTTTGGGTGCAGAACTTTTTTAAAAGTACTCTTAATAAATTTTGATAACTTCGAGTTCAAGGGGGCTCAATCTTGAGGGTACACATGAGATAGCATCAGGTAATCAGACTGAGACAGCGCAGATAATAAAAAAACTTTAGGCTTCATGGAGCCAACGGATACTTCTCTAATAAGAGAGAAGTCAGATTTCTGCGAGTTTTTACTGACTTGTCGTGCTTTCACTGCAGCTTTTATTGTAATCTCTTGTCAACACCTGACTTCATCGCGACTGTTATTTAAAGACAACAATGTAATTCCATTAGTACTTTTCTTCAACTGCTCGACTCAGTTTTTATGGTTCTAAAGTTTTTTTGACGATTAATTTGAAAAAAACTGTCAACATTATTAATTTTAATTCCTCAACTCAAAGTACTGTAGTTCTTTTTGGCGTCCTGCCTGACTGTCCTTGAGGATGCTTAATTGTATTGATAAAAGGCAGTTTTTGTTTTATTTAACTTCATTTATTTTCATTACCTGTTTAGGACTAACGAGTTTTTCAAAACAGGTCATTGTACTTTTTAAATTTTGTTGCGACATCTATTTTGCTGTATTTTCCGTCATGTTGCTGACAGTTTCTTGAGTGTTGTACTGAGGTTATTTGAATAAATCGGACTTCAAGAGTTCCGTCTCTTCATAATCCTAATCATTTAATCGTCGTTATTTCAGTTAATGAATTTGAACTATTTTTAAAATTTATTAAAAGTTATTACTTCCTTTCACTGTTGATGAAATTTTTGTGCTTTTGTCTAAAACACCAACAACTAAGAGGTCTGAATTGCTCGCTAGTAAAATATGTTGACGTTCTGTTAATCCTTCTGGAATGTAGCTTATGGTTCTAGAGTTTCAACTTTTTATAGAGTTTCAAATTTTAGACTTCATGCTCATATAATAATAAAATGTTCATTCTCTGAGCGTTAACAAGACTAAAACATATATCCGTTTTTGTTTGTAAGGGGCCTTAGAGAGCTTTTTAATTTCTTCCCACAGTTATAAAAGCTACCAATTTGTTAAACGCTACTTTGTCCTAATTTTGCATCATAGGGTCTTTTTATGCTTTAAAGTTCATTATTTCTTGACATTTTTAAAACCAACAAAATTAGCATAAATCGGAATAGGCTTGACTCCACCTGTTTTGGAAACCCAATTAACCTTTTCTATTTTTGGCCAGCTTCTTAGCTCTCCGTAGTATTTTTTGCTATAACTTTGTTATCATTTGCAGTGGGTGTGTCTTTAGTGTTCTTGATCTGTGAAAAATGTTGATTTTTGAGGTTTCAAGTGTTAAATTTACATTTCTTTCACATTTGTGTAACACCAATAAACTTTTTGTTAGCAGAAAACATAAAATCATTCAATTAATCAAAATTAAACTTTCTTTACTTTTTCTTTGATTGAATTGTTTTCCAGGACTTGTCCTACTATGTTTATGATTTTCACAACTAGTTTGATTCGCGAATCTGCTGTTGACGCTAATTTATACAGATGCCTGAAATGATTTTTACTTCTTCATGTTATCAATCTTCTTCGTTTTACCTCAACAATGTTAATGGGATGTTGCTAGAAAAAAACTTAAGAAAAATTGAGACAATTTCTTCCTTGGATAGTGTAAGCCAACTAATCAAAAAAAAACACAACAATAATTTGGAAAAAAATGCTTTAGTCTCCAGTATTCTGTTGTTTTAACCGGAGTGTTAAAGCAAGGAGTAGCTTGAATTGAGCGGGTTTCACTGATTTGACGTTACTTGGAGCTGCTGTTTCTTTAATGATTTTTGGTTCCGTTTGCGATGATCTAGATGAAACTTGAAAACGTCATTGTTTTATTAAGGCTATTGTAAAATCTACAGCCACATTTTTACTTGATTTGATCAAAATGTTCTTGCTGAGGGAAGTAGAAAGTATGAATATAATTGAGTTTTAAAATTAACTTTGAATCAGAAGAAATCAATTTGACTTTAAAATGTATCAAATTTTACTTTAAAAAAATAACTTCTCTACGAGTTACAGACAAGAGCTGATGAAGCTCAATCAAAATTTTGTATAATGTCAAAAAACTCAAACTTAAAGTGTTCGTGTCTATTTACAGCACCTGTAAGGAAAACACCTTTGTTAATATATATGATAATTTAGGTGCAACTAATTATTTCGTAATTGAAGTTTAATCACTCAGGTTTTTGGTTCCTCTGAATACTGAAAAATTTGTTCCTGTCTCTTTTCGTTTCAAATTTTAGTTATATTACTCAAGTTATATTTCGTAGCAGCTCGATGAAAACAATGTTTAGCGCTAAAACAAATCTTCTGAAATATCCTTTTCGATATTTTGTTTTGATCTATATTATGCTTTCAAGTGCTAGTGCGGGAACATTCTGAGCCACGCACAAAACAAGCGAGCCTTTTCATTGTTTTGTAACTTTTTTCTCTCTACATATTTGTTAACTTCGCATGTGAGTTTTTCTCTAACTTCGTAAAAATAAAATTACCTTAAAGTTATCTAGTGTTCACTTCAGTGTTATAAAAAGAGCACCGAGTTTTCGAAAACATTATAAATTACCAAGAAATGTTGCACAGAATAAAACTTTCAATATTGTGTTTACACTCCTATACATTGAAAATACCTTTTAAATAGGACTATTTTAATGGAACTATTTGAAGTAATAGAAACAGATGTATGAAAACTGATCAATTCTGTCCGGTAAAATCTAAAACAAAGCCGTCGCTTCATTTCACATCGAAAAGACAAATACCATACATAAAACAAACTATTTATAGCAGAGAACCAGATTATTGGCGACAGATATTTTGACTATGTACAATTATAAGCTTTATCATGAATATAAAGCTTTGGAGTTGGTGATCACCGTAGACAAGCCATATTTAAACAGCACATGTGTAAACTAATTCATCTGGTTATAATGAAACAAATTATCAAGTAAACAAAAGCAAGAAAACGCTAAGCTATCCGCCTCTTTTGTCAAGTTAATCGGAAGCAAAAAAACATGAAATCATGCAGTTGGTTAGTTAATTAGTTTTCACTCCAAATCTATTCAATTTATTACAAGAGCATAAAGCCATTCTATCTAATACAGTCCTTCTGTAAGTCTAAATTTGGACTCTATCATCTAAAAAAAATTTATTGCTCGGATTATTAAGCTAAATCTGCTTTGCTGGACCAATACAGGAAAGACCAACACTATTAAAAGGATTTCTTTCCGGTTGCGGAAAAAACCCCACGGAAAAAAACCCACTTCATTTTAGATGGGAAATAAAGTCCGACGGAAATAAACCCCCACGGAAAAAAACCTCTACTTTACTATTAAAGAGTTGCGCATTTAGTGCGTTTGGCCATGCCTCGCGGGCCATAGCCATGCCTCAGCGGCCCATAAGAAAGAGAGAAAGAAAAAATTTCTCCAAAAATTAGACAGCAAATTAAATCAATTTAATTTAAAAATTTATTGAATCATATAATATAACAACAAAAAGTATCTCGGAGAAGACAGACAGACGGGGTTACTAAACCCACCTAGTATCTGCCCTGGCTAAAGTTAAATTGTTACAGTTAAATATTTAACATCCCCTGATAAGGTCTCCGGTGCCAACGCCAAGGAAAACAAACCTCAGAACGCTGTCATAGAGACATGAACAAGGAACAATGCTTAATCGGAAGAACGATTAACACTGTGTCTTTGCTAACGAGAGAGCCGTTGATTCCTATCCACTATGTATTAATTTAAAAAAAATTTTAAATCTTTTTTCTTCGTGCAGTTCGATTTTCTTTGTCGATTTTCTATGTGTAGACTTCGGTATTTTGCAAAAATAATACCACTTTTGAAGCCTCGGCACTTACAAAGTAAGTGCCGGAACAATTTTTGACTAGAGTTCATGGAAAGGAGTTCATAGGGTTCATTTGACAAGAGTTCAGAAAAAATTATTTGAAAATAATGGATACTGGCTCCTCATTATTCAGCAAGTAACTTTCTTTGAATTTATGATAAAATATTTTTTGCTAATTTTCGTTTTCAATATTTTGTGCTAGAACTTCATTCTTTTTCAATATATTAAATAACCTTGCACAACGATATGAAACAGAGGAGCGCTCAAACTGCTTTTTAAAGGATTGAATTTTTAGGTAATTTTTGGTAGACCTTATAGTGTTTCTGGTATTATGCTCATATTCAAAGAGTTTTCGTAGATAAGTTTCTGCTATGCATCTTTTTCAATGATTTCAGGACAAATTTCAGCAGCTCATATATATGAAACTCGAATAATGTTGGCAGTTTATTAGAGATAAAAATGTCCCTGGAACTACCTGACAATTGCCTGAAATAAATGAATTTTTAGTTTTCTTTGCAGATTGTAGATAGGTTAAAGCAACGAATAACTGCAACAGCCATATACCAAAATACTGTATTGAATTATTGGGTTAACATTGCTTCGATAGTAATTAATTAACTGTTTTCGTGGTACATAGTGACGCAGCTTACATATAATACCACATAGTTTTGAGAGTCTTTTCTTAATATATTCTATATAAGATTGAAAACTTAACTTAATATCTACATAGATTCCGAGATAATTACAAAATTTCGAACTTCAATTAAAACATCATCAAACTTAAACACTGATTTGGAAGCACTATTTTTGTTCCCTATATTCGTTTGTACGGTTTTTCCATATTTATTGAAAATTTATTAACAACCAATTATTGATGTTCTGCAGATCTTCTTGCACTGAATTATTGTCTTTATTGATTGCGGTAAGGTTTGCATCATCTGCAAATAAAATAAGATCACGAGATTTGCAAACTGTTGGCAGATCATTGATATAAATTAGGAACAACAATGGACCCAAAATTGAGCCTTGTGGAACTCCACAAAATATAGAAATTCACGATGAACAGGCCCTATTAACAATAAACAGCTGCTGTCTCCCATTTGAGTAGGATTTTATCCAATTTAAAGCTGGGCCCTTTATACCAGTGTTTTCCTTTCAACTTTTTAAATAAGATATCGTGCTCAAAGGTGTCAAAAGCTTTTTTAAGATCAAGAAAGAAATTGATAGCTTTTACATTTCGGCAATTCAATCTTATTTTTTGACTAATTCAGCAAGAGCATCAATTGTAGTGTGTTTGACACGAAACCCAAAATGCCTATTGAAAAGCAAATTATGATATTCCATGTAGGCATATATGCAAATGAACAAATCACGTTCTATAATTTTACACCAAACAATTAGAAGATTAGCAGTGAAATAGGTCTGTAGTTATTTTCATCTAGTTTTGATCCATCCTTTTGAGGGGGAATTACTTTACCCTTTTTAGATAATTGGGAAATTTTCCTTCTTTAAATGATTTATTGATTACCTGAGTTAGGTATGGAGTCGTGATATTTGATGAGAACTTTACTATGACATTAGAGAAATCATCATCACCAGATGAGATTTTATTGTGCAGATTTTCAATGATTTCTCTTACCTCGTCAATGGTTATTGGTTTCAGATACATGGAGTGGTTAACTTCGTTCATCTCAGGTAAAGGAACATGTTTAATTTTTTCTTTCAACTTCGGACCAACATTGGTGAAGAATGTGTTAAACTGCTCAGCAATGTCAATGCTGCTGGGATCAGTGCAACGTTCACTACATGAGTTTAACGCCGGTACTTGCGAACTTTTGCGATTAGTTCCTTTTATATCATTGATTAACTTGAATGTTTGCCTTGAGTTTCCCAAACATGATTCAAAATTTTTCTCTATAAAAATCTTTTTTAGCTTTTTTGACACACGTTTCAAAATTGTTGCGCAAAAATTTGAAATTTGTCACTGCCTCATTATTTTGCGGATTTTGTTTCATGATTCGATGTGCTTTATATGAAGCTTAAGTTTTTAAGTGAGTTGGTAAACCACTTCGGTACCTTAGACATTTTATCGTCACTCATTTCAGAGGAGCAAATTTGTTAGTGTTTTTCAGGAAAACGTTGGTGAATTTAGTAAATAATTCATTGGTACTATCAGAATCTAAAAAGTCACATCGATTGCTTAGGCTCCAGTCTAATTCAGATGAGTAGTTCGACAGTTGCTCTTGATATTTTATAAAGCTTACGTCTCTAAATGGCAGATAGTTTTGTTCAGTATCAACATTAATTGTCCACTTCAATCGGATAGGATAATGATCCCAGAAGTATTCATGAGTAAGTACACTGAAATCAGGGCTGGCAAAAATTTGATATATAAAGTGGTCTAGACAAGTTGCGGAGTTAGAAGTTTCCCTGGTAGTTTCAAGATTGGCAAGCTCAAAATCATTAGAAGAATAATTAGATTGTCATTGGTTCTTTACATGAATGTCGATGTTAAAAGCACCAGTTATGACAATAGGGCAATTTAAGGAAGTTAAATCATTCAAAAACTATCCGTTTTTTCGACGAGTTTTAGTTTATTTGTTCTTGGTGAGTTGTAGACAGTAGCAAATTTAAAGCTGTACTTTTTGTACTCTAATGAGACAAAAAAGTTCTCTTCCATATCTGTTGAGTGTGTTTCGAACAAGGACATGGAATCCTGAATTTGTATGATCACATCTCCTTCATGTGTGTTTCTATTATTAAATGCATAATTATTATAGCCTAGAACCAATAAGGAATCGATGTAATCGTTATCAGTTAATCAAGTTTCATGGAGACATATTGGTGGAGACTCAGGACTATGAACAAGTGCTTCCAAATCAATAAGATGTTTTTTAACGACCGAACATTCACAGTTAATATAGACATTGTAGTTTGTGTAATAGCACTAGGAGGAAGAGAAAGATTAGGATCCAGATTCTTGAATTTTTCTGATAAAAATTTACTTTTTCTCGATTATCTTTAAAGCAGCTCTGTACAGTATAAAAATCGTATCCCAACGCTTGACCACCATCATATAGAGAAATTTATACACTCTATTGTCACCTCGAGCTTTGACGTAGTGTATTGTTCCTTCTCTTGACCAAACTTTCTCGATGTTGTCGTCACTCTTCATTAAATTAAAAAACTTCAGTCTGGTTGCAGTCACGTCTTCAAAAATTCTAACGTTCTTCAGAATGTTGAACTTTTCCAGATTGTCTTGTTTCTTAAAAAATTTACCTTTGCAACCCTCCGGGTGCAATAAACAATCAGAGGACGTGCACCTGGCTTCTTAGTCGGCAATGGATGAGCAATAGAGAAATCTTTTGCACTAACCTTAGCCTCAAGAACAATAGCAAGATTAAAAACTCTGTCCATAACATCTGCAGAACTTTAAGGCATACCAATTATTCGCGCATTCTCTTGGCTGTTGTACGATTCCAGCGTTTCACTTTCACATTTAGTTTTCAGGTCACTTCTCTCTTCGGCGTAAAAAACTGTTTCTTTAACTTCCTTCGTAATGTCTTCTCTCAAACTTTAATGGCTCTCATCAACGGCGGCTTTGATTTTCGTAGTCAGTTGATCTTGAATCGATGTCACAAAATCGGGCATTGACTATGCTACTGCTGCTTGAATTTTTTCTTGAACCGTTTTAGTCAGGTCATTTTCGTTGTCTTCCGGGCTCAATGCACTACATAGACGCTTGTTTTCTGCTTTTGCGAGAGGTGTTTGATCGTGGTATCTTAAGATCTGGCATCTTTTGTGCGTCTTTATTCGGTGAGGTAGTCATCTGTTGTACGTCTTCACTCTGAGAATTAGTCATGTTCGTTCTCTATTTAATAAGTTTATCACAACAATTAGGCCCGTGGGACTTGATATGAAATATCACAACCGAACAAATTATCACGACCGAAATTCCATTTTAAAATGGGGGTTATTTTCCGTGGATGTTTATTTCCTATCTAAAGTTAAGTTGGGTTTTTTCCGTGGGGGTTTATTTCCTAGACCCTTTCTTTTTCATTTTTTTGACAAATGGGTTGTTTTTTAAAAGTAAACTCAGAACACCCGTCTTACATTTTTTATGATTGAATTCCGATCCATATGGGATTAAGGCAAGTTAAACATAATTAAAAACCATTCTTTTTTGAACCTGAGGAATTTTCAAGTTGATAAGAAGGAAGATAAAATAGGCAGCTCTTCGAACAAAACATTTGTGAAAATTTTACAAATAAGCACCAGGAAAACCCTATTCGTTTAGAGTTCACTTGAGATCATTCATCTCATTGCTGCAGATTAACATAGAGTTCTGTCCGTGTCTAGGTAATTGACGTTATGAGAGGGAAGTAAATTTATTCCGAGTATTCACTTAAATCCGTCTTCTTGCGACGTAAAGATATTTACTAGGATATGTAATTATTTTTCACGACCAATACTTTAAGATTATAGATATAAGCGTGTGAAAAAGATATGTGGTCAGCAAAATATAGGTCAAAGTTGTTTCAAAATTAGATATACCGTTAATTTTGTCACGATACCTGTTTTCAAACTAGCGTGCAATCAAGAGCCGATATTTTGTCACTATTATTTTTGCTCACCATCACTGCTGTCCACTCTGTCATACTTGTCAACAGTAACAGTTTCTCATCCCCTAAATCCGTTAACTCCGGATCATGGCTCTTCAGAAGATTTCATAATTGGATTTCAATCTTTTAATTGGGTCTAAAGTAATTGTAAAATAAAATCTGTGAAGAAAGATTTTACTGAAATTAAATTAATCGAAGAATTTTTTTCTAATTAATTGTGGAAATTGGTTAAGCTATTCGGACGAAATTCTGTCACTGATCTCCACGGTTAACGCAATAATTTTTCAGAGTGATAAAAATGTGAACAATTATTGCACCTGTTGTCAAGAAAAGGCCAAAACAAAATTACAAAATTACTTCACGCGTAGTCCACGATTTTGACACATGAAGACAGCCTCTTAAAAGCAATTTCGCTGATTAAAAAAAAACAATTTCGCTGAAAAAAGATGTTCAAATTTGCAGAAAACTCATTGGAAGCCCAATCCGAAGAGTTGATATCAGATCATAGGTTAAATGGACGCAATTTCAAAGCTGTCAGTATAATCCAGCATAAAAAAGCTAATTCTTACAAATGGAGATATGCAATAGGGAATACAAAACCTTGCCAGACAGAAGCTCAAATTTCAGAGGGTGCAACTGAAAAAATAGAAGACAATTTTGCAGCTTTTCTGCTTGAAACATCAACAGGTAAAATGTGGTCGTCCCGTCAAGACACGTGTCATTTATAAGTCCATAATTTGTTGAAACAAGTCTATTTTGATGTTATATTTAGTTCATTCTCTTCACCTATAAATTTTTCTAAACTTATCTTATATTCAGTTTCATTATTTCATATTATTTAATTTTCCTGATATAACTGTCCGTTCACCTTTGTTCACTTGATTGGCTATCGCTCTATAACTTTTTTCAAGTAAACTTATTGACAATGATTTCGCTTTGCAAAGCTCGCATACAAATTCTTCATAGTTATTTCGCACAGCGAAAGACATTGCATAAGAATTACAAGCAACATACCGCAGCCATCAGACACCAAACAAAGCCCTCTCAAAATTGCAGACAGGATCCCCCATCACCTCAGATGGGAATCGCGGAGGAAGCAATTTCAATTTGCCCTATTAGCCAATGACAACATGTTCATAGATACTTTGCTTAAACCAAAGTTCGAAAACCTTGGACTAGCTTTGTAACCTTTCTACTAAGGACGATGCACAGATCTTCAGACCAATCAGAAGTCGAACCTAATGCAAGGAACGCACAGCAGAAAAACAAATGGCAGAAGAAAGGTCAACGAAAAGTCGAAGTAGAAATTCTAAGTGGGAATAAGTTTTAGGCACTAATGGATCAAAATTCAGTATCAGTCCTATACCTAAGCATTGGAGTAAAAAATAGACGTGTTTTCAACTGAAAATATCCCTCTAATTTCGTAGACAACCTAACCTCGCCAAATTTCTGGAACCTCGTAGAAAAAACATTCATTCACTCACGAAACATCTCGTTTGACAGACATGTGTTCTTAATCACTAAAAACTTGAAAAGCGAAGTGCTTGAGCAGTTTCACAGTAAACTCCCTGAACTAGCAGAAAAATGTGACATTGAAAAAAAGAGACGAAAAACTGATTAGAGGCAAGAATATAACAAACCTGGTAGCCCATCCCCATTTGAAAAGAATTCCGCAAAACTACAAAGGAATCTTGTAAAGCACTTGAGTTGAAAACGCAAATGGAACTGCGCTTGAGAAACCAGCGTCAGAATCCAGTACACAATAATTTTCAATTTCGACTATTTAGTCTTTGACCAAGGTCCTACCCGCCATGTTGGCTATCAAAGAGTTTCATCACAATGTTGGCTTCCAACACACACCAGCATCTAATTTCTAAAATGGTGCTCTAAAGTGGTCTCCTGTTCACAAAAAGGAATGCAATGCACGAGGCAAACAGTGAAGTAATTGCAGATTGTTAAATCTTTTCACAAAAGTAATTTAAACTCCCAACTCAATAACAGCAGAAATATAGTAAATACCGTAGAACAAGAAACTCCAACCGAGAATTCTCGTATTTTTGCTCGCACCGATTCATATAACAAAGTATATGAATCAGAAGAGACCATTTCCGACGTTAACTGAAACCAATGAAACTGACGCAACGATTGAACTCGTGAATATGCCCATTAAAATCAAAACTATAACTGTCACAAGACTTGCGGACTCTGATAGTGCACATGCTTGATTTTCGACAGATCATTTGCGATTCCAATTGTGAAATGGAAAAGTCACCACAAGCGTTTTGTGTGGAAAATTAAAAGCAACCGCATCTAAGATTTTTTTTGAATGGACCAATTGACACTCAAGAACGAATCCGTACATCAGTTTCAGAAATGGATGACATATCCCCTAAAAGAAACTCGCGGTGGTATCCATTGGTCTAAACCATTGATCGAATGGGATCTTTTTGAAAATTTAGGCAAGGCTGTTAAAAAAAATAACAAATCTAGTCCTATAACTCACTTTGGTCGTTCAAACTCATATAGCTTATTCAAAGTTTCCTAAAAACCGAAACTTGACATCAAAAGGGAATACAGAAATCGATTGGCCGGGTAACCATTCTTCCTAACTTGTTGTTTCATGCCGCCCCTTCAAAAAAAACCGCCAGCAATGCTATCTCTTGCGTTTGCAAAACCTCTCAAAAGGGTTATTTTTTCTCAGTTCAGTACACTATATCAGTAACTTCAAACCAATTTTTTGCTCTAATATGCGATTCAACTCGTCAGTTTTTAGTGCACGGGAAAAAAACGCATATTATCGGAAACTCGCGATAAACATTTATTAGAAATAAAAAGCGCACGACAAATAAAAAAGAAAAATTTCACTGAAGCTTGTCACTTCGAACACATGTAAAACGTCAAGCACCACGTTTTCGGTGCAGCATTAGAAAACCTAACGGTAGATGTTTGCAAACCCATTATACATGCCTTGTGTTTTTTTAAATTTGTGTGTTGTCGCACTTAAAGAACGTTACAAAGTTGATGAACAACAAATGATAGGAGTGGTATGCTCAATTGAATACTCTAAAAATTGTATGAAGATGGAACAAAATTAATCACAAAACAAAGATCACCACCAAACTGCACGTCAGTCTTATCAAAATCTAAAAAGGTGGCATTTTATGATGAAGATTTCATTATTGAAAATGGACCTATTTCGTCAACTACAATTTCATTAAATTTAACCTCAGAACGATCTGCACCTCGATTACATTCACTTTATTCAGCACAAGCTGCCGCACCGCAAAAGGAACCTCTAAAAAACATTAAAACCAAATAATTACACTGACGTTTTCGCACCGCATGTAAGAAAGCAATAGTTTAATTCACCACTAACCAAGCAATTACCAGTTGCAATTCACACTGCTAGTCTAAGTAACTTAAAGTATTTAGAGTATAAAATAATCTAAAATGTAGGCTAAATATTGCACATTTAAAACCACAACTACAATCAACAAGATAATTGCACATCATAATCTGTCCAATAAAACCTTTCATTTAAAAATAACTTTCCTAAATTTTACGTTGCAAAAACAGAAAACGATTGGCCAGGTAACCATTCTTCCTAACCTGTTGTTTCATGCCGCCCCTTCAAAAAACTGTCATCAATGCTATGTCTTGCGTTTGCAAAACCTCTCAAAAGAGTTATTTTTTCTGAGTTCAGAATACTATATCAGTAATTGTGTATCAATTTTTGCTCTAACATGCAATCCATCTTGTCAGTTTTTAGTCCACGGTTAAAAAAACGCATATTATTGGAAACTCGCGATAAAAATTTATTAGAAATAAAAACGCATGACAAATACAAAAGAAAATTTCACTGAAAATTGTTTCTTTGAACACGTGTAAAACGTCAAGCATCGTGTTT
This sequence comes from Convolutriloba macropyga, assembly GCF_964194025.1. NCBI lineage: Eukaryota > Metazoa > Xenacoelomorpha > Acoela > Convolutidae > Convolutriloba > Convolutriloba macropyga. The sequence continues at coordinate 24,726,874 of NC_134470.1, forward strand.
TGAAGTCGCTGCAGCATTAGAACACCTAACAGTAGATGTTTGCAAACCCATTATACATGCCTTGTGTTTTTTAAATTTGTGTGTTGTCGCACTTAAAGATCGTTACAAAGTTGATGAACAACAAATGATAGGAGTGGTATGCTCAATTGAATACATTACAAAATTGTATGAAGAAGGAACAAATTTAATCACAAAACAAAGAGCACAAGTTTTAGTTCTTAGAGAAAATCACTCAGACACTGGTCATCATACAATGGTCGTTTCAATAGCCGGATTGAAACATCGTCCTGATCAATTTTCAACCGCACACGTGCCAGACTCCTAAATAGGTCTAGATGTTATTTTGCACGTCACTCTTATCACAATTTAAAAAGGCGGCATATTATGATGAAGATTTCATTGAAAAGGGCATTTTTTTCAAGGTTCAGTAATCTATATAAGTTATTCCTTACCGATTCTAGATCTAATGTGCAATCCCAATTGTCAGTTTTTAGTCTAAGTCCAAAATATTCATATTATCGGAATCTCACGGTTAGTATTTTTTGCAAATAACAAAGCGCGTAACAGCTACGACAGAAAATTGTCGGTGAAGCCTGTCTCTTCGAAGATAATTAAAACGTCATGCATCACGTTCTGAAGTCGGTGCAGCATTAGAACACCTAACAGTAGATGTTTGCAAACCCATTATACATGCCTTGTGTTTTTTAAATTTCTGTGTTGTCGCACTTAAAGATCGTTACAAAGTTGATGAACAACAAATGATAGGAGTGGTATGCTCAATTGAATACTCTAAAAATTGTATGAAGATGGAACAAAATTAATCACAAAACAAAGAGCACCACCAAACTGCACGTCAGTCTTATCAAAATCTAAAAAGGTGGCATTTTATGATGAAGATTTCATTATTGAAAATGGACCTATTTCGTCAACTACAATTTCATTAAATTTAACCTCAGAAAGATCTGCACCTCGATTACATTCACTTTATTCAGCACAAGCTGCCGCACCGCAAAAGGAACCTCTAAAAAACATTAAAATCAAATAATTACACTGACGTTTTCGCACCGCATGTAAGAAAGCAATAGTTTAATTCACCACTAACCAAGCAATTACCAGTTGCAATTCACACTGCTAGTCTAAGTAACTTAAAGTATTTAGAGTATAAAATAATCTAAAATGTAGGCTAAATATTGCACATTTAAAATCACAACTACAATCAACAAGATAATTGCACATCAAAATCTGTCCAATAAAACCTTTCATTTAAAAATAACTTTCCTAAATTTTACGTTGCAAAAACAGAAAACGATTGGCCAGGTAACCATTCTTCCTAACCTGTTGTTTCATGCCGCCCCTTCAAAAAACTGTCATCAATGCTATGTCTTGCGTTTGCAAAACCTCTCAAAAGAGTTATTTTTTCTGAGTTCAGAATACTATATCAGTAATTGTGTATCAATTTTTGCTCTAACATGCAATCCATCTTGTCAGTTTTTAGTCCACGGGTAAAAAAACGCATATTATTGGAAACTCGCGATAAAAATTTATTAGAAATAAAAACGCATGACAAATACAAAAGAAAATTTCACTGAAAATTGTTTCTTTGAACACGTGTAAAACGTCAAGCATCGTGTTTTGAAGTCGCTGCAGCATTAGAACACCTAACAGTAGATGTTTGCAAACCCATTATACATGCCTTGTGTTTTTTAAATTTGTGTGTTGTCGCACTTAAAGATCGTTACAAAGTTGATGAACAACAAATGATAGGAGTGGTATGCTCAATTGAATACATTACAAAATTGTATGAAGAAGGAACAAATTTAATCACAAAACAAAGAGCACAAGTTTTAGTTCTTAGAGAAAATCACTCAGACAATGGTCATCATACAATGGTCGTTTCAATAGCCGGATTGAAACATCGTCCTGATCAATTTTCAACCGCACACGAGCCAGACTCCTAAATAGGTCTAGATGTTATTTTGCACGTCACTCTTATCACAATTTAAAAAGGCGGCATATTATGATGAAGATTTCATTGAAAAGGGCATTTTTTTCAAGGTTCAGTAATCTATATAAGTTATTCCTTACCGATTCTAGATCTAATGTGCAATCCCAATTGTCAGTTTTTAGTCTAAGTCCAAAATATTCATATTATCGGAATCTCACGGTTAGTATTTTTTGCAAATAACAAAGCGCGTAACAGCTACGACAGAAAATTGTCGGTGAAGCCTGTCTCTTCGAAGATAATTAAAACGTCATGCATCACGTTCTGAAGTCGGTGCAGCATTAGATCAATAAAAGCAGGTGTTTGGAAACCCATTGCACCTGCCATGTAATTTTTAAGTTTGTGTGTTGTCGCACTTGAAGAACGTTACAGTGTTAATGAACCAAAAAATTAGGTGTGGTATGGCCAATTGAATAAATTAAAAATTATATGGATGGAAATGGAAAAAAAATTAATCACGGACCAAGGAACACTACCTTTAGTCCTTTAAAAAAATTGCTAGGACAATGATCATCATACAATGGTCGTTTCAACAGCCGGGTTGAAATATCGTCCTGATTATTTTCAACCGCATACGTGCCAGACTCCTAAATAGGTCTAGTTGTTATTTTGCGCGTCACTCTTATCAAAATATAAAAGGGTGGCATATTATGATGAAGATTTCATTGTTGAAAATGAAGCTATTTTGTCAACTAAAAACTCATTAAATTTAAACTCAGAAAGATCTGCACCTCGATTACATTCACTTTAATAAGCACAAGCTGCCGCACTGCAAAAAAATACGCCTCTAAAAAGAGTTGAAATCAATTCATTCCACTGACGTTTTCGCGCCGCATGTAAGAAAGCGATATTTTAATTCACCACTCACCAATCTCACGGTAAAAATTTTTTGCAAATAATAAAGCACGTAACAACTACGACAGAAAATTGTCGGTGAAGCCTGTCTCTTCAAAAACAATTAAAACGTCATGCATCACTTTCTGAAGTCGGTGCAGCATTAGAACAATAACAAAAAGATGTTTGGAAAACCATTGCACCTGCCTTATGTTTTTTAAGTTTGTGTGTTGTCGCACTTAAAGAACGTTACAGTATTAATGAATAAAAAAATTAGTGGTGGTATGGCCAATTGAATAAATTAAAAATTATATGGATGGAAATGGAATAAAATTAATCACCGACTAACGAGCACTACCTTTAGTACTTAAAAATCGCTAAGACAATGATTATCATACAATGGTCGTTTCAATAGCCGGGTTCAAACATCGTCCTGATCAATTTTCAACCGCACACGTGCCATGCTCCTAAATAGGTTTAAATGTTATTTTGCACGTCACTCTTATCAAAATCTAAAAAGGTGGCATATTATGATGAAGATTTCATTGTTGAAAGAGGAGCTTTTTTGTCAACTAAAAATTAATTAAATTTAAACTCAGAAAGATCTGCACCTCGATTACATTCACTTTAATCAGCAAAAGCTGCCGCACTGCAAAATACACCTCTAAAAGCATTAAAATCAATTATTTCCACTGACATTTTCACCCCGCATGTAAGAAAGCAATGTTTTAATTCACCACTCACCAATCTCACGGTAAAAATTTTTTGCAAATATTAAAGCGCGAAACAACTACGACAGAAAATTGTCGGTGAAGCCTGTCTCTTCGAAAACAATTAAAACGTCATGCATCACGTTCTGAAGTCGGTGAAGCATTAGAACAATAACAGCAGATGTTTGGAAAACCATTGCACCTGTCTTGTGTTTTTTAAGTTTGTGTGTTGTGTTGTCGCACTTAAAGAACCTTACAGTGTTAATGAATTAAAAAATTAGGGGTGGTATGGCCAATTGAATACTTTAAAAATTATATGAAAGGAAATGGAATAAAATTAATCACGGACCAACGAGCACTGCCTTTAGTCCTCGAAAAAATCGCTAAGACAATGATAATCATACAATGGTCGTTTCAATAGCTGGGATGAAACATCGTCCGGATCAATTTTCATCCGCATACGTGCCAGAATCCTATATAAGTCTAGTTGTTATTCTGCACGTCACTCTTATCAAAACCTAAAAAGGTGGCATTTTATAATGAAGATTTCATTGTTGAAAAAGGAGCTATTTTGTCAACAAAAAATTAATTAAATTTAAACTCAGAAAGATCTGCACCTCGATTACATTCACTTTAATCAGCACAAGCTGCCGCACTGCAAAATACACCTCTAAAAGCATTAAAATCAATTAATTCCACTGACGTTTTCGCCCCGCTTGTAAGAAAGCAATATTTTAATTCATCACTCACCAATCTAACGGTAAGAATTTTTTGCAAAAAACAAAGCGCGTAACAACTACGACAGAAAATTGTCGGTGAAGCCTGTCTCTTCGAAAACAATTAAAAAGTCATGCATCACGTTCTGAAGTCGGTGCAGCATTAGAACAATAACAGCAGATGTTTGGAAAACCATTGCACCTGTCTCGTGTTTTTTAAGTTTGTGTGGTCGCACTTAAAGAACGTTACAGTGTTAATGAACAAAAAAAATTAGGGGTGGTATGGCCAATTGAATAAATTAAAAATTATATGGATGGAAATGGAATAAAATTAATCACCGACTAACGAGCACTACCTTTAGTACTTAAAAATCGCTAAGACAATGATTATCATACAATGGTCGTTTCAATAGCCGGGTTCAAACATCGTCCTGATCAATTTTCAACCGCAAACGTGCCATGCTCCTAAATAGGTCTAGATGTTATTTTGCACGTCATTCTTATCAAAATCTAAAAAGGTGGCATATTATGATGAAGATTTCATTGTTGAAAGAGGAGCTTTTTTGTCAACTAAAAATTAATTAAATTTAAACTCAGAAAGATCTGCACCTCGATTACATTCACTTTTATCAGCAAAAGCTGCCGCACTGCAAAATACACCTCTAAAAGCATTAAAATCAATTATTTCCACTGACATTTTCACCCCGCATGTAAGAAAGCAATGTTTTAATTCACCACTCACCAATCTCACGGTAAAAATTTTTTGCAAATATTAAAGCGCGAAACAACTACGACAGAAAATTGTCGGTGAAGCCTGTCTCTTCATAAACAATTAAAACGTCATGCATCACGTTCTGAAGTCGGTGCAGCATTAGAACAATAACAGCAGATGTTTGGAAAACCTTTGCAGCTGTCTCGTGTTTTTTAAGTTTGTGTGTTGTCGCACTTAAAGAAGGTTACAGTGTTAATGAATAAAAAAAGAGGGGTGGTATGGCCAATTGAATATTTTAAAAATTATATGAATGGAAATGGAATAAAATTAATCACAGACCAATGAGCACTACCTTTAGTCTCTAAAAAAATCGCTAAGACAATGATAATCATACAATGGTCGTTTCAATAGCCGGGTTGAAACATCGTCCTGATCATTTTTCAACTGCACACGTGCCAGACTCCTAAATAGGTCTAGTTGTTATTCTGCACGTCAGTCTTATCAAAATCTAAAAAGGTGGCATATTATGATGAAGATTTCATTATTGAAAATGGAGCTATTTGTCAACTACAAATTCATTAAATTTCAACTCAGAAAAATCTGCACCTCGATTGCATTCACTTTAATCAGCACAAGCTGCCGCACTGCAAAATACACCTCTAAAACGCATTATAATCAATTTTTTCCACTGACGTTTTTGCGCCGCATGTAAGAAAGCAATATTTTAATTCACCAATCACCAAGCAATTACCAGTTGCAATTCAAACTGACAGTCTAAGTACCTTAAAGGATTTATATTAAAAAATAACCTAAATTGTAAGCTAAATATTGCAAATTTAAAACTACAACTGCAATCAACAAATTAATTGGACATCAAAATCTATCCAAAAACACTTTTCATTGAAAAAAAACTTTCCTAAATTTTACGTTGCAAATCAGAAATTGATTGGTCGGGTAACCATTTTTCTCAAACTATTGTTTCATGCCATCCCTCCCCGCTCAAAAAACATCAGCGATACTATCTCTTAATTTTGCATAGGGCTCTGAAAAGGGCCATTTTTTCTAGGTTCAGTAAACTGTATAAGTAATTCTTTACCATTTCTAGATCTAATTTGCAATCCAGTTTGTCAGTTTTTAGTCTAAGTCCAAAGTATTCATATTATCGGAATCTCACGGTTAATTTTTTTTGCAAATAATAAAGCGCGTAACAACTACGACAGGAAATTGTCGGTGAAGCCTGTTTCTTCGAACACGATTAAAACGTCATTCATCGCGTTCTGAAGTCGGTGCTGCATTAGAACAATAACAGCAGATGTTTGGAAACCCATTGCACCTGCCTTGTTTTTTAATTTTGTATGTTGTCGCACTTAAAGAACGTTACAGTGTTAATGAACAAGAAAAATTAGGGGTGGTATGGCCAATTGAATAAATTAAAAATTATATGGATGGAAATGGAATAAAATTAATCACCGACCAAAGAGCACTACCTTTAGTCCATAAAAAAATCGCTCAGACAATGATCATCATACAATGCTTGTTTCAATAGCCGTGTTGAAAGATCGTCCTGATCAATTTTCAACCGCATACCTGCCTAAATAGGTCTAGGTGGTATTTTTCACGTCACTCCTATCAAAAAGCTAAAAAGGCTGCATTTTGTTATGAAAAATTCATTGTTGAAAATGGAGTTAATATGTCAACTACAAATTCTTTAAATTTAAACTCAGATCTGCACCTCGAATATATTTATTTTATTCAGCACAAGCAGTCGCAGTGCAAAATTCACCTCTAAAAAGCTTTAAATTCAATTAATTCCACTGTCGCCTTCGCATCGCGTTTAAACTCGCAAAATTTTAATTCACAACTCACGAAACAATTACCGGTTGCAATTCACACTGACAGTCTAAGTACCTGAAATTAATAAAAGTATAAAGTAACCTTGAGTATATATTAAAAATTGCATATTTCAGACTACAAATACTAATAAACCAATTACTTGCACATCGAAATCCATTCCAAATAAACCTTTCATTCCACAAAATTGACGCTAATGATTTCTTCCCGCATAAAACTCACAAAACGTCTGTTAATTTTGTACGAATTAGAACACATTCGAGTATCAAAATTCTGGTATTAACTAAAAAAAATTAAATGGCTATTTTTCAGCGAAAACCAATCTTGCCGCAATGAAAAATCCATCTCGACAACCAAAGCAACGATGTCACCAACTTCAACCACATCAATCTAAAATCTTCAAAAGTCCTCCAAATAGACCCATCAGAACACACCCCATATTTTATAGGACCTTTAAAAGAGCATCAGCACCACATCAACAACAACCCTCAACCACGGCCCATACTTTTTGGGCATCTCTTCAACTATGTAAACAAAAAAACAAAGATTTTACCATTCAAAGCTCAATCTGCTAGAAAATCAAACACCCTGCTAAGCCATATCTTTAATACATCAAAATCATCAAAATTGTTGCATGAAAAAATAATTGAAAGTATAAGTACCACAAATTAGATGACGATACAGTTAACTCAGAGTCCACCTTTTGCGGGATCAGGAAAGGAATTACTGATATTTGACATAAAAATGGCGATGATGTTGAGGGCCACTCGCGATGCAAGCAAGATGGAATATAATGAAACTGACGACAAATTACAATTTGTTCGTGCAACAAACACAAAAATCAAGAAAGAATGTAGTTGCAAAACAAAAAATTTACACAAAATTTGAAAGGAGACACGCTCATAAAGCATTAGAAAAGATAATCCGCAAAAAAAGAAAACGAGATCATCCAATAAATCGAATGTATCACACGCAATGCGAAAAAGGCTTCCGAAATAAAAACAATTTCTCAGCCTTGCGATTTGCGCCAACGAAAATTGAAGCTCTTCGAATTATGATCACTCCAGCAATCGGAAGTTCACCCGCATCCAAACAAGTGGACCCAAAAGCACCCCTATATCCATTTCCTTATCTGGCAGGCGAGTGAGACGAAACCCTAGCTATTATGAAAAAACAAGAACTCATCAGACTCGCCACGTTCAAACAGTAATCACCACAAGCAACACCTGAAGGCATTTAACCCTTATCTACATACGAAGATGTTACGACTGATGAAAATTGATTATGAATCGAGATTAAACCACAAAAAACTTGAAAACATTTCAAATAGCATTTATCAGTAGATTTTCATAGCCAATAAACTTTGTTTATGTTAATTAACAGTGGAATGAATTCTAATACTCGTGATTATATCATTAATAACATTTCAATTCTGTTCAATTTTAAAAAACTGATGGGCAGATCAAACATAAGTTAAAAATGCGAAGCAATAGATATTATTTGATGTTATTTTCAGTTTCTTCTACTAACTTTCCTAGACTTTTTTCATGTGCATTTTTTGCGTTTTGTTTATCTTCTTAAAATTGTTTTGCCTGTATAATTGTCTGTTCACATTTTTTTCATTTTAATAGCAAATCAATTCCTGATTCTTTTCAATTTTGCACATCAAATACGGTTTTGATATCTTTTAATTCTGCTCTGCATTTTCAATTCATCTAGTGATAGTGATTTCGAACCACGAAAAACACTGCGGAGTAATAACTATGAAAACGCATTTGCAGAAGTCTCGCAAAAGAAAGGGGCCTCGCTTTCATCCCATCAAAATACGAAGAAGAAACCAATGCTTAAATTTCTTGATTGCATCAATTAGTTGGCAAAGTTTCAAATACACGGACTTGAATAAAATTCAGTTGAAAAAAATGAAAAATATGCAACATATTGATTCATTGATTCGCATCAAAATTAAATTAACATTTGATTCGTTTAGTACGCATCAACAATGGCTGAACAAAAATTTCGTTTAGTACTGTTTTTAAGGACTAAAAAATGAGCAGTTTTTTCTTAGAACAAATAATTTTTAAAATTACGCACCCAAATTGAACCCAAAACACAGGTACTAGATCAAAACTAGGATACCGGTTAGAATTTTCAAGATAATAGGAGTTCGACATGCATTAGATTTTTTGACTGAGATATCCGAACCCATGGGGGACTGTGCTTTGCAGAACAATTTGAAAACAGGCATCGTCCTCAATCAGGGATAATCCTCGGTTTTATAAAAACTAAAAAGTAAAAAAAACTGTTTTCTGTCTAAAATCAATTGAAATCCCGTTCCGCAAAAGTTGAAGCAAAAACACTAACGCAGAAAGCGAAGTTCAACTTTTGAGATGTCATCAATGACAATCCAGCAAAGAGTTCCAGAGTATCAAACAGTTCTAATGTGAAACCATGAAAAAAAGTTTGAAAAATTAATAACAATGATACCTTTTTGAAATCATTCTAAAGACATAATTTAGAACTACTCAAAAACAATTAATATGGTTTTTCATAAAAACATATATTAATGCGATATCTTGATACACTGGTCGATTTAGTTTCTCAACAGACAAGTAACACCGAGTCGCAAAGCTCTACCTATTATTCTACTATTGACTTCAATTACACATAAAGTCAACTAAATCTGCATTGTGATGCTGCAAAAAATTGTAAACATAATTTAAGAGCTGGAGAAAAAACAAGTGCTTGTCGCTTTCAGACTGAACTCCACGGATTCACTGAAATGCCTGATTAGCTGGAAAATACGCATCGTTTTCTGGAAACAATCTTCAAAGTAAAAAAGTGCTCTGATGAAAAAGAATTGGAATATGCATTTGAATGGCCTATCGATCACGTAATAAAAAGAACTGAAATAACCTTCCTAAAAATTACGTTGCAAAAACAGAAATCGATTGGGCCGGTAACCATTCTTCTTAACCTGTTGTTTCATGCCGCCCCCTTCAAAAGACCGTCGGCAATGCTAATATTTGCGCTTGCAAAAGATCCTAAAAGGGTCATTTTTTTCGGTTTAGTACACTATATCAGTAATTAAATACCAATTTTAGCTCCTATATACGATCCAACTCGTCAGTTTTTAGTCCAAGGACAAAAGAGTGCATATAATCGGAAACTCGCGATTAACATTCATAAGAAGTAAAAAGCGCATGACAAATAGAAAAGAAAAATTTCACTGATGCTTTTCTCTACGAACAAGTGCAGAACGTCATGCATCACGTTCTGAAGTCGGTGCAGCATTAGAACACCTAACAGCAGAACACCTAACACCTGCCTTGTGTTTTTTATATTTGTGTGTTGTCGCACTCAAAGAACGTTAAAGTGTTAATGAACAAGAAAAATGATGGGTGGCATGGGCAATTGAATACTTTAAAAATTATATGGATCGAGATGGAATAAAATTAATCACGGACCAAAGAGCACTACTTTTAGTCCTTAGAAGTTGCTAAAACATTGGTGATTATACAATGGTCGTCTCACGAGCAGGGTAGAACATCTTCCCAATCAATTTTCAACCGAATACTTGCCAGACGCCCAAATGGGACTAGGTGCTATTTTTCACGTCACTCCTATCAAAAAGCTAAAAAGGCGGCGTATTATGATGAAAAATTCATTGTTGAAAATGTAGTTAGTTTGTCAACAACAAAATTATTAATCTCAAACTCAGAAAGATCTGCACCTCGATTACATTCACTTTTTTCAGCACAAGCAGCCGCACTACCAAATACAACTGTAAGAAGCTTTAAATTCAATTATTTCCACTGACGCCTTCGCAATTTGTTCAAACTCAAACAAAAATTATTTCGCAACTCACCAAGCAATTACCAGTGGCAATTCACTCTGACAGTCTAAGTACCTGAAATTAATATTAGTATAAAGTAACCTGAAGTAAAAATTAAAAATTGCATATTTCATATTACAAATACTAATTAACAAATTACTAATGAACTCATAAAACAATAGAAAAGAAAATCCGCTAAAAAAAGAAAACGAGATCATCCAATAAATCGAATGTATCACACGAAATGCGAAAACGACTTCCGAAATAAAAACAGTTTCTCAATTTTGCGATTTGCGCCAAAGAAATTTGAAGCTCTTCGAATTATGATCACTCCAGCAATCGGAAGTTCACCCGCATCCAAACAAGTGGACCCAAAAGCACCCCTATATCCATTTCCTTATCTGGCAGGCGAGTGAGACGAAGCCCTAGCTATTATGAAAAAACAAGAACTCATCAGACTCGCCACATTCAAACAGTAATCACCACAAGCAACTCCTGAAGGCATTTAACCCTTATCTACATACGAAGATGTTAAGACTGATGAAAATTGATTACGAAATGATGTTACACCACAAAAAACTTAAATACATTTCAAATAGCATTTATCACTAGACTTTCATAACCAATAAACTTTGTTTATGTTATTTAACAGAGGAATGAATTCTAAAACTTGTATTTATCTCATTATTAGTATTTGAATTCGGTTTAATTTTAAAAAACTGATTGGCAGATCAAACATAAGTTAATGCTGCCAAGCAATAGATCTTATTTGATGTTATGTTCAGTTCACTTTCTTCGACTCTAACTTTCCTAGACTTACTTCAAGTGCCTTTTTTGCATTTTGTTTATCTTCTTCTTAAAATTGTTTTGCCTGTATAAATTTTTGTTCACATTTTTTCATTTTATTAGCAAATCAAGTACTGATTCTCCTCAGTTTTGCAGATCAAACACGGTTTCTTAATTCAATCTTTTAATTCTGCTCTGCATTTTCAATTAATCTAGCGATAGTGATTTCGAACCACGAAAAACATTGCAGTGTAATAACTATGAAAAATGCTGAAGTCTCGCAAAAAAAGGGCCTCGCTTTCATCCCATCAAAATACGAAGAAGAAACCAATGCTTAATTTCTTGATCGCATCAATTAGTTGACAAAATTTCGAATGCACGGACTTGAATAATAATCGGTTAAAAAAATATGCAACATATTGATTCTTTGATTCGCATCAACATTAGCTGAATATTTGATTCGTTTAGTACGCATCAATTGCTGAACAAGGAATTCGTTTAGTACTTTTTTTAGGGACTAAAACTTTAGCAGTTTTTTCTTAGAACAAATAATTTTTTTAAATTACGCACCCAAATTAATCCAAAATACAAGTACTAGATCAATAGGATACCGGAAAAATTTTCAAGATAATAGGAGGTCGACATGCATTAGATTGTTAAACTGAGACATACAGGCGTCGTCCTCAATCAGGGATAATCCTTGGTTTTACAAAAACTAAAAAGAAATAAAAAACTGTTTTCTGTCTAAAATCAATTGAAATCCCGCTCCGCAAAAGTTGAAGAAAAAATTAACGCGGAAAGTGAAGCTTCAATTTTTGAAGATGTTATCAGTGACACTCCAGCAAAAAGTTCCAGAGTGTCAAACAGTTTTATTGTAAAACCATTACAAAAGATTGAAAAGTTAATAACGTTGATACCTTTTTGAAGTCATAACAAACGAAAGTTAACGTTTTGTGACGTCTGAGAATTAACTAGTTCAACAAATTCAACAGAATTACAAAAAAGGGAAAAATCATAAAAATAGGTATTCTTTGGTAGTTTCATTCTTCAACGACAACAGTTAAAAATCCGCCTTTTAATTCATTAGAAAAACAGCTTGTCGTCTATAGATTACTGTCAAATCGAGCCAAACGTACCAGCAATTAAATTATGTAAGAGTTTTTGAAGAGCGTTGAAATTAATTAGTATCTTTAAAATTGCAGATGCCTGTCCAGCAAAAAGTTAGTAAAAGTTAGAACATAAAGGTAAGCAGTAGTCTTCAAGGTCACCCAGAAGTATACTTTTTTAGAATAATTTATTTGAAATTTAAATAATAGTTGGAATCAAAAACAACAATAAAAAATAAAATGGGCAAAAAAAATCTGTAGCTGCATTCCAATATTTCTCTAAAATGAGAACTCATCGAAAAGGAAACATCTTGAGAAGGCCTCCTTGAGTTGAACTGCTTTATATATTATTTCAGCGAAAATTAAAGTTTAGTTTTAAAATTATTTGCCTAAGTTCAAAACTTTGTCGATCCTTTTCACAATGAATCATGGACAAAAATATATGTACTAATTCCCATTTTTAAAGAACCATTAACCGAATTCCAATCAAAGATTCCACTATCACCATTGATGAACGCAGTGGAATATAGTTGTAAACAAAACCCAATAGCTTTAATTTCATTGATTAGTAGAATTAAGTACTAAAGTTTGTCAACACAATTTTTCGCATTCTCAAATAAATTATCAATTACGTACAAAGTGAACGAAATTTAAACAGATTTTTCCTATTTTTACTTTGTTAACCGTTTTTAAAAAAGGTCTTAAATATGAACTACGAAAAACGAATAAGAGACGCTTGTGCAATCAAGAGCTCTTTGCCAGTTCCAACCATTATTAAGCTTACGAGCGCAGTATTTATTAGTTATTTCCAATATAGTGCTGTCCTACTAGGTCAGTACCAAAAAAAATGTTACCACCATTTAGACGTCAAATACAAAACATAGCCGGCAGATTGCCGGAATAGCTGCGAAAGAATAGACCTGCGTGCCATATAATAGAGATAGAAACAGATACAGATCTAAATTGAAAAAAAATCGACGCCGTTTAAAAAATTGGGCTAAAAAACATACAGCGATAAATCAATAAAGGTTGCTAAAATTCATTCCACAGAAGCCTCTCGTTAGGAACCGTTATTACACATATGAGTTCCTTTGACCTTAAACAAACTCAAATTAAACTTAAGTTTTAAAGTGCAAAAGTCATTTTATTGAGTGAGGTAAGTCACGTATGATCATAATCTAATCACGCAAATAACCTAAAAACTTTCGCTAAAGCGAGTGAGAAATGACGTCACGCGCGCAAATGCCGTTAGTGAGAGGAAGAAGTCATTCAGAAAATTTGACTTTTTCAGCTTTGCTGTGTGAACAAAAGTAAAACGAAAAAAGAGCGTCAGACGACGAAACAAAAAAACATAGCAGGACAAGTCCTGACACACAATTCAAAGAATTTTCATTGACTAAACAGAAAACTAGACCAAGAACGGAATATGAATGGATTGGGAAAACCATTTCGAAAAAAATCCGATCCAAAAAATCGAAAAAACTGTAAAAATCAAAGTGAAATTGCCGCATGTGAACAAAAAACCACCAGCGAGAAAGCGAATTTTTGTTCAAACACCGTTCTCTCTCTACTTTAAATTTAGAGCGAAAAAATTTCACGCCGCAAAACCACTCGCTTTTTCGCTCCACTTCCTGTTTCGGCGTGACCAAAATCACTACTCCAATTTGACTTCAAAAATCATGAAAATGTGTGAACAGATCTTAAAAAAAAAAGACAGCGCCCCAATACAATTCAAATTCTTTGAATTGTAAAAAAAACCAAGAGCACCGCAATATAGCTACGCTCAGCTTACAGCTTCGCAGCTATAATCACATTATCTTAAGAACTGCTTTTTTAAAAGAGCTATAAAATCTTGGAACAACTTCATTTTTAATCCAGTAAGCAGTAATTATAATAATAGTTTCAAACTGTGAAAAAAATCAGGGCACAATTCTTCAAGCAATTTCAAACGTTTCATAACCTATCATGAAGCCTATCATAAATTCAATTAATATTGATATAATTGATGTGCATTTCACAAACATACCCGGCAGATTGCCGGAAAATAGCCGCCGTTGTTTCCAATAAGCATGATTGGGATTGAAAGAATAGATATTGAAAAAAAAATTTTGTACAAAAACATTTTTTAAGTCCGATTTATTTTGATGGCATTTCGTAGTTGAACATACTTGTTTCTTAGAGAGAGGCTACAGGGGCTACTATCAATACCAATAAGCATTACAGAGAGGTAACTAATACTTATAGGAGCGACGTTCAAATAGCGGGCATCTAAAAATGGGCTTTATGGGTTTCTCCCGTTTCTATTTCTGACTTCAGTTTTTTATTCTGACTCTGTTCTTTTTGAATTTCTTTGCTGAGCAACTGATGTTCAAATTCACTTTTAGCAGAATGAGAGAAGTGAGAAACTAGCCTAGAGAATTCAAAAAGCTTTCACGCAAAATGATGAAAAAGCGGCAAAATGGTAAAGCTAAAAAAAGTTCGACGAAGTAAAAAAAAATAGGAGCGCTATAATAGCCGGCTGAGATGAGGGCGGCTATTAATTAAATGATTTAATTGTTTATTTTCTGTAACGTATTATTCGCTTTCCAAAGCAGATTCAACGACCTGAAAATTCCCTGGCAAGGGAAACTTGGCAGCGAATTGGTCTAGTATTCACGTGTCACAGACAAGACCATTCTGATGTCTAGGTCATGTCATGTCTTATGTATTATTATCTCTGAAACATCGATTTTTACTAAATGATTTGGTATTCAAGAGATCGCATTTACCGTAAGTATGCGTTAACACAAAATCTCGGTTTCGAAGGCATTAAAATGTTTATTCAGGCAGGAGGCTAATCTGGACGCAGCTGTCATCACCAGCATTTAACAGGTGAACTTTTTGTTATATTCCATGCATTTGGTAGAAACACAAAAAAAATTCCTTACAAATTAACTTTCAAATTCTTTAAGGTCAACTGTTTTCTACGGATATTGCTGGTTGATCTCAATCCAGCTGTACTTTAGAGGTTCTTAAACTGGTTTGCTATTTCTCGTCAATTTCAGAACCGAACACTATTTTTTGTTGAAACAACTACACAAAACTCAAGTTGTGGAAAAACCAACCTGAGCTTTTCGCTGAATCTGGACTTGTTCCTCAGTATCGCCACAGTACCAATTGAATTTCAAATAGCTCACAGTCACAATCCAGGCTTTTGAATTTGCGGGAAATTGGTAACTGCTACTTCACCATCATAACTTTCCCGAAGCTTAAGAATTTGGGTAGCTATGTTAACTTAAAAGACCACAATTCGATTAAATACAAACGTAATGGTTTTCAGCTTAGTTGAATGTTATGCAGTTTTTTCACATTAAACCAGAGCCAGTAAACAGTAAAACTTTGTGCTATGTACTTCTTTTCTACTTTGGTTGAGACAGGTCGTTGTACGTTGAAGATTAATTCATACCTTTACTTGGCTTGCAGAAAGTTTCATTGTATAATTTCAATGAATAACTTATCAGCATTTACTAAACCAACTGCGTTTTTAAACTAGATTGTGTTGTGCAGATAGAAATCTGTCGTACAAAAACTTGTTCACAAAAGTTTCTATTTGTTGCCGATAAACGAAATTACTTAATCAAACCAGAATTTTATGATCTGATAATTTTGAAAGTAAATCTTTATAGTGCAATAGCAGAAATACAAGAGAAAATAGCCAATTTAGTAGTCTAATTTACACAGTACAAAAGACATGTAAAGCTGCATCTATTTAGAAGTTCTATCAAAAATAAATATGCATGGTCGCGTTTTTTCAAACGTCTCCCGATCCATCTGTTGATATGTGAAGCACCACGATAATCCATGGAATGTAATCATTCGTTGTACTGCCCATCTTTATCAAGCAAGGAGTCTTCGAGAGTGTGCTTGAGACCCTCGAAGTTTGGTCGCTTCTCTGGTTCCAGTCTCCAACACTAGAACAGTTTAAGTTTTGTTTGCACAGTTTGCTCTTCAGTACTTGCCATATTCACTACGTTTCCCAATCCAAAACTCCATTCAAAATTGAAAGAGTTAGTAACCTAAGTCAGATGCAGAATGTGGAAGACTCTTGCAAAAAGAAAACCGTGATCGGAAGGAGTGTCCTACGAAAAATCGAGCAGGAGAAAATTTGCACCAAAAAGGCCGCAGGACTAATTCTATTAGGACACACTTCGTTTAACAGCAATTAAACGCCAAAAAGTGAAGCAATACATTTTTAAAAAAGGATATCTCTGAAAAATAACCAATTGCGTAGCTCAGGGCAGCCATGACAAAATAATTTTCTCGCTATGAGCAACAGTTCTTAAAACTAGAATTTCCGTAACATTTACAGAACTCATACTTCAGAGCTTGCGAGAAAAATCTGCCTGTATGAAGTTCAAAAGGGAACTTTTAGCGTGCCACAAATCTTATCTTTGCATTAAAAATTTTACTCGACTGAAGTTGAAACTAATCCATTTTTTTACCCTATTAGGAACAAACCCGGCAGATTGCCGGAAAATAGCCGCCGTTGATTCCAATAAGCATGATTGGGATTGAACGAATAGAATATATTGAAAAAAAAAAGATTTTTGTACAAAAATATTTTTTAAGTCCGATTTATTTTGATGGCATTTCGTAGTTGAACATACTTGTTTCTTAGAGAGAGGCTACAGGGGCTACTATCAACACCAATAAGCATTAGAGGTGGTAACTAAGACTTATAGGAACCACGTTCAAATAGCGGGCATCTAAAATGGGGCTTTATGGGTTTATCCCGTTTCTATTTCTGACTTCAATTTTTTATACCGACTCTGTTCATTTTGAATTGCTTTGCTTAGCAACTGATGTTCAAATTCACTTTTAGCAGAATGAGAGAAGAGAGAAACTAGCCTAGAGAAGTCAAAAAGATTTCACGCAAAATGTCGAAAAAGCGGCAAAATGGTAAAGCGAAAAAAAGTTTGACGAAGTAAAAAAAAAAATATAGCCGGAAGAATTCCGGAAACGACTCGAAGTAGAAATCTGACTATTCTCACTAATCAGATGCATCACCAGCAGATTATCAATCGACAGACAGTGTAACCAATTCACAAAGAAAAGACTGGAGAACTGGAAACCAGACAAAGGACCAAATCAAAAAATAATATTCTCTAAAAATCCAAACAAAATTCTCTACAAAAATATAACATGCAGCTTCCCATCCATAACTCATAGAAATCAATTAGTTATATATTTGACTAGATCAATCGCCCACCTAGTACTTTCAGAGAAACGTTAAACAACAAACTAAAAAAAAACTAAGAAAAACTCTTTAACGAATTAGAGATTTGTATAATTTGTTTAAATGAAAACTGCCCTGCTAAGCCTTCAAGTGCAAATTCATAGTATCGACACCTACAAAAAAGCTCCTTATTGAGAAAAAATTACCAACAAAAACATTGAATTGGAAGAAATAGGCAATAAACTTAGAAAAAAGACAAAAGTGGCCAAACTTTGCTCTGATTTACTCGATTTTCTTTAAAAAAAAACAACTTGAAACTAATATCAATCAAAATGAGAGACATCCAAAAGAGCTTCAACAACTGACTTCCACTAGAAAACTCCCCAAATGCTATCAAAGGTTGAGGAAGAATAGAAACGACATTTAAAACCAAATTGAACAAACAAAAAACGAGAAAAAGTGAGGTGTTTTTTAAATTTTACAAGAAGAAATAAAGCCAAATAAAGTTACTTTGAGCCAATAAAGCAATGAAATGCTCGCGAAAAAATGAGCAAGTCATAACAAGCTAAAGAAGTTGTCTACCATTGAAAAAAAAACGAAAAAAAAGCCAAAAATTAAAAAAAGTGGTTAAAAAATTCCTAATTTTTCTGTCCTTTTTCTTCAAAAAAAAAGTTTTATAACAACAAAATTGTAATCGATTTGTATCCCTGATGATCCTTGAGTAACGAGCTTCTATGCAAATTGCACTTAAAGCAGTAAAACAAAACAAAAGGCCAAAATACATTAAATTTCGTCGAAAAATCAGCAAAACTATCAAAAACCTCCAAATTTGCATAAAACTCAAATTAACTACTTGAAACCTTCAATTCCTATCAAAACGAGCCCAAATTCAATACAATATCATAATCAAAACTCATAAACAAGAAAAATTGCAAAAAAAACTGCTTTTAAAAGCCGCACGTGAACAAAAAAATTTCGCTCGCTCAGAGAAAATTTTTTCACACATCAATTTCTCGCTCTCTCAAAAACAGCGGTATGAACAAAAAACCACTCTCTTTTCGCTCCGCTCTTCACTTTTGTTCAGCAACCAAATCACTCCAAATTTTTTCACGCGTTTCATTTCCCGCTTCAAAAATCACTCTAATAAAATTGATTAAAAAAAAAGGACTTCTCCAATACTCCTCTTCGAGTCGTAAAAATACGAGCGCAATAATAGCCGGCTGAGAAGATGAGGGCGGCTATTAATAAAAAACAAAGAACTCAAGGCAACGTATGAAACACAAATTGAGTTGATGAGCACTGAAATGACCAAAGGCTAGTGCATATTCCAATGTGCTTAGTTCTGGAAAACTGCGCTCATACACTCTCTTAAAAACTAAAACAGGCAAGGCCAGAGCAACCTGTCCATATCCGCTGTCTTCAATTTTGCTATTTTATTGAAAGGACTCTGGATTACTCCACGTTGAAAAGAGGAAAAAACTACAATTCTAATAATCAAATAAATCGCCAAACTTTGCAATATTGAACCTGTAAAATTACTCCTGAATAATCTTACGATGAAATGAACTTTTGAAGGTGCTCGCTCTGCATCAAAAATGAACTTCATGCCACTACTCAGTCACAGTAAACTTAAGTTTTTCTCACAAAATATACGTCAGTAAGATAGCTAACATTTAAAGTTACAAGAGTGTTCCTTCTCTTTTAATTAAAAATGGCGATAACAACAACCATGGTAATTACTGACCCATGTCGTTTACAACTTATTGCAAATCACAGATAATTGAAGGCGTGGTTTAAGTGAGATTACTAGACTATTTTAAAGACTTGAGTGTCTCAAGTTGCTCAAAAATAAACAATTATGTTTTCGAGTTATATTGAATACCATTAATGCGGCTGTTTTAAAGAGTGCAAAAAAGTCCCGCTGCTGATTTTACTTGACCTAAAACAGCATTTGACACTTAAGAACATGATACTCTGAAAAATAAACAGTTTCCTAAAGGGTCGTAATGAATTTGTTGAAGTAAATGGTTGAAGTCCCCGCTAAAAGAATAACATTCAACTTATAAAATTTTGCTTGACGCTTTATGTGATTATTTTTTGAAGTACATTTTGTTAAATTACTTTATTGACTATATAGGGCAACATCACACACGCCTTAGAGGCTTTCCGCTTGTTCCTTCATGAGCACATCGTTGATGCCGTCCTACCTTACTCTCAATATGTGCATTTCACTCAAGATTAATTCAACTATTATTATTACATATCTAACAAAATTAGAAAACGTTGTGCACCATTAATTGATGTGCCTTCACACAAAATGCGAAATTACTGCAAAAAGTGAATTAACTTTACTTTTCACATAAGTCGGGCAGTTTTGATTACCGCATTTCTTATTGTTTCGACAAACCAGGAAAATATTGGTGAAGAGTTTGTGAGAATTTCCTTAGGAGTATCTGTTGAGCTTGACCTTGTAAAGTTCTAGTGAAACATATCAGCTTGAAAAACCGATCACTCTTTAGCATTCGCAAATTAAAGCATAGCTGCAGATTGACTAAAACTATCATTTTGAGCCACTCCAAAATAGATTGATTAAACTATTTTTTTCTTCTCGCCACTCCAAATAGCTAATATAATATAGCTATATAACTATCCAAAAACTGTTATCGCAACGGTGTGAGAGGCAGTTTTTGCGGGGCCCGTACGGCATGAACTATGCGCATGGCTCGAGATGGGGGGGGGGTGAAGTGAGAGGGCGGCTGATGTGGGGGGGGGGGGGGGGGATAACTTCAAAGAACCGCCTTTCACACCATAGGTATAAGTCTCCCAAACAGTTTCTGTGAATCGCATACTTGGAGACTAGCGAGCTGAAAGGCTCTAAGAGCTGGGAGTTACCTGTTTATCCCGTTTCTGAGGACGAAAAGCCAAATGGGTCAGACGAAAAATCGGTGAAGCAAAAAATTGCTTAAGACCGACAGGACTAATATAATTGCTACAAACTAGAGAGAGAGAGAGAGAGAGAGAGAGAGAGCAATTAAAAAGATACAATTATACCTGAATGGAGCAACGATATCACACATGTCTGGATGCCCTTAAATAATCTGGACGTTTTTCAGGTTTACTTAAGCCGTATCCTCTAGAAAAATTTTGATTAAAAAATTAAATGACAGAGCACACAAATACAAACCCAGCAGATTGCCGAAAAATAGCCGCCATTGATTCCCATAAACCCGCTTGGGATTGAAAGTACGGGATAACATGAAAAAAACTGATTGATTATGAATATATGCTTAAAAAGGGAACTTTTTTGCTTTCATTTCGTTGTTAGACACACTCCTGATTCTTACTTAGAGGAATAGAGGATAAAGTGGTTAGTTACTATTGAAACCCAAAAAGCATTAGAGATGCTAACTAAGACTTATAGGAACAAGGTTCAAGTAGCGAGCATCGAAAATTGGGCTTTATCACATTTGTATTTTTGATTTCCTTCCTCGATACTGATTCTGTTCACTTAAAATTGCTTTCCTGAGCAACTGCTGTTTAAAAGCACTTTGCGAAAAATGAGCGAACAATAAAACTAGCCTAGAGAAGTCAACAAGATTGCATACAAAATGTCGAAAAGGCGAAAAAAGAGATAAAGCGAAACAAATCTTAATTCAACAAAGTAAAAAACCATTGCAAGACTAGTTCTGAATTACAATCAGAAGAACTGATTGAATAACTAAAAAAAGAACAGAAAAAATACTGAAAAATATGATTTTCGTAGGAAAACAATTTTAAAGTGCAAACTGTTTTGATGTCATTTTGTAGTTGAAAATACTCCTGATTCATAGTGAGACGATACAAGAGCTAGCTAGTATCAATACCAATAAGCATTAGAGATACAAGAGTGAAACAATACAAGAGCTAGAATCAATACCAATAAGCATTAGAGATGGTAACTAAGACTTATAAGAACAAAGTTCGAGTAAGGGGCATCTAAAACTAGGCCTTATGAGTTTATCCCGTTCCCATTTCAAGTTTCGTTTTGATACTGAGTCTGTTCATTTTGAATTGCTTTGCTGCGCAACTGCTTTTAAAACGCACTTTGAGCAGAATGAGCGAAGAGTGAAACTAGCCTAGAGAAGCCAAATATTTCACGCGAAATGTTGAACAAGCTGTGAACTAAGGTAAAGCGAAAAACTTTAGTACGACAAAATAAAAAAATGTGAGCTTAAAATAGCCGGCTGAAAAGCTGAGGCAGCTATTAAAAACGGCTTTGAAAAAGTCGCACGTGACAAAACAATTTCTAGCTGAGCAAAAATTGTTTAAAGACTCGCTCTCTCAAAAGATTATATGAAAAAAATGCAATCTAAGAAATCTGTTTTTGACTTCTGTTCCAGCAGATTGAGCTTAACACTTTTTTCACGTGGAGCATTTGACATTATATCCTGTTAACAGATAAGTCAGCAATTTTTTTAAAAAAAATACGTCACCATTACTCCTCTTCGAGTCGTAAAAAAGGAGAGTGCCTAAACAGTAGCCGTTGAGAGGCTGACGGCGGCTATTAAAACTTTGTGGAGGAGCTGGGTCAGAAAACTATGCGCAAACGCACATTACCGAGCCTCAATTTTACATACGGAAGCTAATTTTGATGCATTTACTAGTGGAAATTTTACAGCGAAGTTCACTATAGAGCGCGCAACTAGATTCATCTGACTAAAATCTTGAAAACCCAATTTTAAACCCTCTGTTACATCGAAAAAAAATCCGTCAAACAACTATGTCAGATAAAAGAGCGTCATAACTCTCAACTCAACGCGACTATCAGCTTTATTTCAAGAGACTAATATATAGTTCGTCCAATAGGTTTCCCTTAAATATTAAATAAACTTGTTTTGTGCTATATGTGTTTAACGTTTAAGCAAATCAATCGCCAACATTCGCTTAAATGAAAACATACCCGGCAGATGGCCGGAAAATAGCCGCCGTTGAGTCCAATAAGCATGATTGGGATTGAAAGAATAGAAGATATTGAAAAAAAAATTCTGTACAAAAACATTTTTTAAGGCCGATTTATTTTGATGGCATTTTGTAGTTGAACATACTTCTGTCCTTCGAGAGAGGCTACAGTGGCTACTATCAATACCAATAAGCATTAGAGATGGTAACTAAGACTTATAGGAACGACATTCAAATAGCGGGCATCTAAAATTGGGCTTTATGGGTTTATCCCGTTTCTATTTCTGACTTCAATTTTTTACGCTGACTCAGTTCATTTTGAATTACTTTGCTGAGCAACTGATGTTCAAAATCACTTTTAGCAGAATGAGAGAAGAGAGAAACTAGCCTAGAGAAGTCAAAAAAGATTTCAAGCAAAATGTTGAAAAAGCGGCAAAATGAGGTAAAGCGAAAAATTTTTTTGTTCGACGAAGTAAAAAACATAGCAGGACAAGTTCTGACGTACAACTCAAAGAACTTTCATTGACTAAACAGAAAAATAGACATAGAACGGACTATGAATGGATTGGAAAAAACATTTAGGAAAAAAACCAATCCAAAAAACTGAAAAAAACAGTAAAACTTAAAGTGAAATTGCCGCATGTGAACAAAAACCACTATCGATAAAGCAAATTTTTGTTCAAACACCGTATTCTCACTCTACTTTAAAATTATAGCGAAAAAATTTCACGCCGCAAAACCACTCGCTTTTTCGCTCCACTTCCTGTTTCGGCGTGACCAAAATCACTACCCCAATTTGACTTCAAAAATCATGAAAATGTGTGAACAGATCTTAAAAAAAAGACAGCGCTCCAATACAATTCAAATTCTTTGACTTGTAAAAAAATAGCATTGCTATAATAGCCGGTGAGAAGATGAGGGCGGCTATTAATAAAAAGAACTCGGATACACTGGATTAAAGATGCCATTAAAGATTCGGACAATTAATTCGACAGTTGCCATTAATAATATACTTACTTAACGTTTCTATTATATCTGTGTAAATAACATACTGAGTATGAATATAGTGGCACTACGCTGTAGCGATACATCATACAAATACTTATGATATCTCACTAATGTGATGACGTCATAGAGTGAAACAGGGCACTCGTCTGGCATTGGGTGCACGTGGCCTTGTGTCACAAACCTCTGCACGTCTTTGTGATTGTGCATGTCTGTCAAAAAACAAGATAAAACTAGTTGCCATTTTTAGTAGCTGCCCATATTAAACAGAACTAAGCCAAGATTTATACACACATTTAAAACGTGAAAATTCAATGGACAATTTATTTTGGCGCATTTCATAAGGCTATATAAATACTCATTAGAGCAGAAAAAGTAGTTTGTAAACACAGCATAATACAAACGAAGATTTTGATGATGAAAGAGGAAAGGAAAGTTCCTTTACTGTTAAAATCGAACATTAAAATGATTGATTTTTGACAACTAAACTATTGTGCAAGCCGAACAGAATTTTAAACAAACTTCAGTGCTAACGTACCTGGATATGGATTAACACCCATTGAGACGATCTCGATCATGAGGATGCCAAACGACCAGACATCACTCTTTGTGGAGAACTTAGTCGAATCCCGGATCGCCTCGGGAGCAGTCCACCGGATTGGGAACTTTGAATGAACTGAAATGGGAAGCAAATATAGAATGAACGAGAATAGGGAAACAAGCAATAATTTTATCTTCTTTCTTGAATAGTTCTGTTGTTTCTAGAAAAACCTCAAACTAACAAAAATTAGAAATCATCATTGATACCTAAAAGTCAAGTCAACGACAAAAAAATCTGAAAGGTGAAAAATTCAAATTTATTGACTATTGAAAATTTTTGGTAATTAAGTCGGTACAAACAACGGGTATTCTATTTCAGACACGAATTATAATTCAGCGATACATATTTAAATTTTCAACTTCAGATATTTTCTGGAACATATAGCGTAACACAAAAGAAAGAACATAAATCTACTAACGTCATATGAATTGCTCTCGAACGACAGGCGAGGTAATTCAATTTATAGGGATTGTAGCTTTTATGGTTGCAAAAATCGAACAGAAAGGTTCGAATCCGCAACCTACCGGATGGCATTCTATACCTGCTTTGCTATCGCAATTACAATCATAAGTATGATAGCAACAGAGATGATTGTAATGATAGTAATGATAGTAATTTAGATTCGAAATGATAGTAATTTAGATAACTCAAAAATCACATCAGCGTGAAAAGTTACTTGAGCGAAGAAACCCAGGAGAATCGGCAATATGCGTTCGCATATTGTCAAGACCAGATTATCCCCATTTTGGGCTTAATTGTCTACCAAATGAATAAGAGAGGAAAATTTCAAAAAATTTACCTATAGCTCGAAATAATCGGTGTAAGAGTTTAGAAAAACTGAATTAAATAATGCCGCATAAGAAAACAAAACCAACAAAATTAAAAAAAAAACGAAAATAATTATTACAGCCAAAACTCAATATATTTTTATTTAAAAAATTATTAACAAGTCAAAATAGCATCAGAAAAAAAACTCCATTGTCCTCAGTAAGAAAGATTAGCCCCTTCTTGATGAGAATACGTAACAGGTCGGCGAAAAAAAAACAGGTGTAATTTTCAAAAAAAGTAATTTTTGAAACCATATAAATTGAAACCTCATAACCAAAACCTTTCATCTAAAAAATACTAGATGCATTCAAAGACAGCTCAAAAGGAAGACTAATTAGTTCGACTAACTCATAAGACCACAGAGTAACAACAAATGCATACAAAACTCAAAAACTGATACAACATGCGAAAAAAAGTGTTGAAGCCATTAAACCATTAACTGGAAAAATTCCATGAAGTAAAGTTAATGGATATTCCATCTAAATTCCATTCAACAAAAAAAGTGTTGAAGCCATTAAACCATTAAGTGGAAAAATTTTCACTTAGACCACATTTGAGCACCAATTGGACCAGTTAATAAAGATACTGTGAAGGACAGCAAAAAAAAAGAATCACAAATACTGATCAGTAACAAAAACACAGTGTCAAAGTAAAAAAAAAAACAAAAATTAAAACATAAAACCAACAGAGAGAGATTAATGCTTGTTTCACGTCAGGGACAAGTCGAGGATGGGACAAGTCACTACTTGGAAGACAAAAATCAAGCTGACCAAAAATAGGGCAAAATTAAAATAGATAAATTGAAATAAGTGACACAAATCATTTGCTATCAGCAGGAAGCATTAAATAAGCTCATTTACGTCTCCACATAAAGCAAGAAAAACCTTTAATCATTCAGAATAAACAATAACACTACAAAAAGAACAGCAGTAAAACCCAAAGCTATTCACTGAAAATATTGTGTTCAAAATGTTCTCATATGTGCCCCCTATGCAACGCCAATGTGGCCAACCATTAAAAATCGGAACAAATGACAGGCCGGGGTTCTATTGGTGGCCTAACTTCCGCAAGTGAAGGGGTATAATGGCAGTAAGGAGCTTAGAATGACGGTATTTGAGCATAAAGAATTAAAATGAAAAAAGAAGAGCATTTTGGCGCATTTTTAATTTGATTTCTAGTAGTCAACAGCCTCAACTGTATCTGAATGAGAGCAATTCAGATCAAGCGAAAATCAAGACATGAAGCGTGATAGAAGTCAGTCAAAAAATCATAGCATAATTGTACCACTCACGATGAATATATCGATTGACTCAAATTGACACAACTTAAAAAACCAGTTGAGCTTATAGTTCTTCCACCTTTAATATGGGGTCAGAAAGAAAAAATGAAAAATACTAAAAGTCTATATTACTTTGTCTTGGCAGCATTTTAGATGCACTTGAAGCGTTCCAAGCATTATAACCAGACCTCCATATATTAAGCCAGAGTTTTACGTTTGTCCAGTTTTTAATTAAATCAAGCAGACGAACAAATGAAACAAAAAACAAATTCATTAAAATTTCGCTACAAAAATGGAATGCAAAAAAATGAAATCTAGTGAAATACTTTTTCTACTTTTCGCAAACAAGAGTAAGATTTAGAACATATGGCAAAACAAAATATCAAGAAAAAATTTGCCATTCTTCAATCTGAAAATTCTTGGCCTAAAATAGAATATATTCACTGTGTTTAATTTTGTCACATCTTAAATTCTGCTTTGCTTAGTTTCGGAAGATTTCGAAGTCGGCTATGAAAACAGCTAATAAGATCTGTAGCCACGTAATAAGTATGGGTAAGCTACAGATTCTTGAGCGGAGTTCAGTAATATAATCGATTAATAACGGTGCAGCTAGTTAAATTTCTGTTAAGAATGTTTTTGTTTGAAAACAACATGTGCTCATGAAAATAAAACAGCCGTTTAAATTGTTGCCTCCATAAAAAAAAACTTTGAACATAGAGTCAACGAGATCAAACAATGATGCTTAAGATGGCTCGAATGTCAAACGCATGATACTAAAGAGAAAGAACAAACAGTAAAATGAGAAACGTATCAAGAACTTTATACCGAAAACAAATATTACCGATTAACATTGGGCGAATTGCTCTCAAACGACCGGCGAGCGGTTGGCTTCGGTAGCAGCCAGCTGGGGCTTAGGGAATCTTGCACCACGGGAGGACGGTGTTCAAATCGATTATATGACAATTCACCCAATTCCCTTTTACCCAAGGCCATTATACCCAACCTGCCATTTTACCCAATACAAACTTACCCAATGCTCTTTGATATTTTCGTTCAATTATCCGATTACAATTTAGAAGTCGCTATTACAAGGATGTGTTAAAATGTTTATGTGGACAATTTAATCCCATGTTCGGCTGTGTTAGTTTCATATCAAGTCCCACGGGCATTTGATTATATAGTCGGCTAATCCAGTGTTCGGTTGTGATTAGTGAAAAAAGGGGGTCTGTCGCACACTTTTAGACACACTCGCCCAAATCCATTTTGCACAAAACCCCGCCCCCATCGGATCAGGGTTTTGGGCGAAATGGGTTTGGTCGTAAGTGTCTAAGAGTGTGTGACAGACTCCCCTTTTATCACTACTGTTGTGATAGTTTCATATAAGTCTTACAGATCAATTAATTACATAGTCCGGTTGTGAGTAGTGATAAAAGGGGGGTCCGTCGCACACTTTTAGACACATTCGACCAAACCCATTTCGCCCAAAACCCCGCACCCATCGGATCAGGGTTTTGGGCGAAATGGGTATGGCCGAATGTGTCTATAATTGTGTGACAGACTCCCTTTTACAACTACTGTTGTGATAGTTTAATTACACAGACCATTTAATTACATAGTCGGCTAAATAGTCGTTCTGATAATTTTAACAATAGGGTAAATTGGTTAAGTTGGCAATTGGGAAAAATGGCATTGGGTAAAATGAAATTGGGTAAATTGACATTGGGTAAAAATGTTAATATCGGCAGGTGGAGTAGGGTGGACTCCAGGGCGGGGGGGTCGGTGTTGCGTGGGGGGGGGGGAGGGGTGAGTGGTGGCGGGGGAATTGACTTAGGGGGCCAAATATTCAAGATTAAGAACCGCTATTCACAACAAAATTGTCTCCTCAAAACAGTTTTGCCTAATCGCATACTTCGAGGCTAGTAAGGCGTAAGAAATGTGCTCAGCACCATAATCGCCTCCGGGCTTTATCCCGTTTTTGAAAACGAAAAGCTGAAAATGGTCAGACAAAAACAAGTCAAGCGAAAAATCGACAAAAAAGACAACAGGACTAATATATTTGCTACAAACTCCGTTTGAGAGCAATTAAAATAGACCTTGCCAAAACTATTTAAAAGTTTTCAACAAAAACCTGACGTCTGACGAAACGCTATCGAACGATAGGCAGTTTGGGGTAACGCGATTAAAGCAATTTCGGCGAAATTTGCGTTTGACTTATAGTACTCAACTGCAGTCGATTGAGTTAAAGTTTATAGAGGATTGGTCAATAACACCTCTAAGGGGTTCCAGATAATGTTATTAGAGCTTATCATAAACTGCTGCATGAATTTAAATTTTAAAATATAAAACCGAAAATTTGGCGCACTTTTCTTAAACTTTCAGAATTAAAATGCCGTCACATGAGGACAGCTGCTTCAAATTATGAAGGAGAGAACATTGTAGATCAAGCAACACTCAAAAAGTCAAACAAGACAAGCACAAACTTTGACCACTAAAATAATTGCAACTTCATTTGAGAGCAACTAATAGGCATAGAGCTGACAATTGAACCTAACCAAGCTGGATCTTTTCCGTTTCTGCCCCTTCCCCCAGTTTAGTTAGTGCCTTATATTTGTACCCCCTGCGCATGCGCAATTTTCTGCAAAATGATTAACTATGTAATGACAAGTGCTATGTAAGTGGGGGATACATAACATACTGGGGGAGCACAAACTGAAAAGATCCAGCAAGCATAACCCAATAACATTGGATGGATTGCTTTCAATCAACTAGGGTAAAATGATAGAAATATTACTCCTGAAAAGACTAGCCTAACTGCATGTATGTGTTCGTGCGATAGGGAGGTGGTGGCTGGAATATTAAAACACAAAACTACAAAGCTATTATTTGACCTTAAGCTTTTCCAGTTTCCAGTTTATCTCGTTTAACCCGAAAAATAGTCAAATTGATCAGGCAATAATTTAAAATTACCACACGATTGTTATCGGCATCGAGAGGTTAGAGAACTCAGGTGCGAAGTCGAACAGTTGCATACCTTCTACCGTGGACGATAACCACCGTGTGTGTTTTAAATTAATTCTTTTTGATAACAACAGCTGGATAACTTACAACCACACAGCAATTGATTAGACTTTCTTTTTGAGTCCACATTTTTTCTCGTCACTCCATATAGCTACAGCGGTCAGAAAAGAGTGGCGGACAAATAAAGTCCAATCCCAAAGCAGAGTTTCGGCACCTTTCCAGATTTTGCATTATTCATCGGGCGCTAATAAACAATTTCATTGCGAGTTATTAGCTGTCGTTATAGCAACGAGAGTTCATTAAATTGTACTAGCAGGCCCGCAAACGCATTACAAGAAAAATCTTTTAAAGGATTAGAAGGCTTAAAAGAAATAAGGATTTCTGTTTCGTGCTAACTCCGGCTCAAACCCATATCCCCCTCGTTTACCAGGCATAGGTTTTAACGACTACCCTACCGACGCATATTTTTGCGTCGTTTACCCTATGCAGTAGAAACTTTCTGTTAAGCGACATTTTTGGATTTGCTGAGTTGCATGTTTAAAGAGCGCTAAAACTTGTGCAGATAACGAGCTTATATTTGTGGCATAGCGCGTTTCAAAACGCCTGTACTACGTCAAGCTGCGTAAAAAAAGAACCTTAAAACATGCGATAATTAGGCGCTTAAACATGGTGACAGAGCACTTGAACTATAATAAAAAGAGAAAATATAACAGAAAAAGAAAGATAAAGAACGGAACAAGAAGGAAACAGTAGTGGATGAAAAACAACATTCACTATTCTTGGGCCAAGAAACAGAAGCCGTTTTCAGCGCCAGCGCGCCCTAGAACAGGCACCACAAGCTTACACTACCGATGGGTATTGCAATTGTCTATTCGTATTTCTGAATCAGCAAAATTTTGGTTAATGGCTTGCCTGCTTTGGCAAGCTTAATGAGCGCATTAGGAGCCAAAATAGAAAAAGAGAAAGATTGAACAGAAAGAGAAGAACAAAGGGTACAAAATAATAGAAACACAAAGATTTAAAGAAAAAAACATGTTCTCAAATTTGTGATCCAGGAAGATGTGTCTTTTTCGGCCATTTATTAGACTGGAATCCCTGCTCTTCGCTTAACGGTCATGGGTTTTATCCTCTACGCTATGAATGCCGATTGCTTACGCCTTTTAATCTTTCTAATGCATAAAGAATGAATAAAGAAAGAACGAAAGGAAGATATGAAAAACAATTTAAAGGAAAGAAGTGAAGAACGGAAGAAAAAGACAACCAAATGCGAACTTGATTACCCCAGCACATTATGCATCCTTTTCTGCCCCTATTCGGTTTTGAACTAATGCCCCTAGCTTCAAAGTCATAGGTCTAACCCCTTGCGCCACAGACGCCTGTTGCTTTTGTTTATTGAACTGACTATAAACGCAATTTTTTGGTCATTTGCTTTTTTGTCTCTTTTGTTTTTGCTAAGCTGCTTTCTTAATGCGCACAAAAATGCCCGATCAAGAGCTTAAGCATGATGGTGTAGGCTGCATCTTTAAGGAGCGTTAAATTATATGAGTGCTGTTAATTATGGCGCTCAAGTGCAACTTTTATTAAAAATAATAGATAGATGAGAGGAAGAGAATGAAATGCAGAGAAAAAATGAGGAAAAGAAAAAAATTCAGGAAGGAATAAATAACAACAACAGGAAAGAGACGAAGAACGAAGAAAAAGACTACCAAATAACAAACCTTTTACCCTGAGTACCTTATGCACCTTTTTCCGCCCCTACTCGGGCTCGAACCCGTGCCCCTCGTTTCACAGTCATAGCTCTGACCCCTTGCGCTACCGACGCCGGTTGCTTTTGTCTATTGCACTGACTGCATACGCAAATTTTTTCATCATGGGCTTTTTTGTCTCGCTCAATTTTGCTAAGCTGCATTCCTAATGAGCACAAGAATATGTGCAGATCAGGAACTTAAACATGGTGTGTAGGATGCATGTTAGTAAAATAAGATAGTAGAAACATGTGATAGTAGTGTTGTTAACCATTGCGCTCAAATGCGACTTACGTTTAAAACAACAGATAGATAGTAGAAATATGAGAGGGAGAGAATGAAATGCAGAAAGAAAGAGGGAAAGAAAGAACGAAAGGAAGATATAAAAAACGAATAAAAGTAAAGAAACGAAGATTGGAAGAAAAAAAACCAAATAGAAATTTTCCCCAATAAAAAATGCATCCTTTTCCTCCCGTAAAAGGGCTTGACCCCGTGCCCCTCACATCACAATCATAGGTCTAACCCTTTGCGCCAGTGCCTGCTATTGCTTTTCTCTATTGAACTTACTACATACGCAATTTTTTTATCATTGGCTTTTTTGTCTCGCTTGTTTTTGCTAAGCTGCATTTTAATGAGCACAAAAACATATGCAGATCAGGAGCTTAACCTTGGACGTTTAGGCTGCATGTTTAAGGATCGTAAAAACATTCGAAGGTAGGAGCGCTGCTAACCATTGCCCTCAAGTTCGCCTTAAATTTAACATAGATAATAGATTTGAGGGGGCGAGAATGAAGTGCAGAAAAGATGAGTGAAAAAAAAACGAAAGGAAAAAATAAATAAAGAGTAAAAGGAAAGAAATGAACAGAAGAAAAAGACAACCGAATCACAAATTCTTCACCGCAAGTACATTTTGCACCTTTTCCAACCATACTCAGGCTTGAACCCGTGTCCCCCAGTTCCAAAATCACAGCTTTAATCCTTTGCGCTACCGACGCCGGTTGCTTTTCTCTATTGCACTGACTGCATACGCAAATTTTTTCATCATGGACTTTTTTGTCTCGCTCAATTTTGCTAAGCTGCATTCCTAATGAGCACAAGAATATGTGCAGATCAGGAACTTAAACATGGTGTGTAGGATGCATGTTAGTAAAATAAGATAGTAGAAACATGTGATAGTAGTGTTGTTAACCATTGCGCTCAAATGCGACTTATGTTTAATACAACAGATAGATAGAAGAAATATGAGAGGGAGAGAAAGAAATGCAGAAAGAAAGAGGGAAAGAAAGAACGAAAGGAAGATATAAAAAACGAATAAAAGTAAAGAAACGAAGATTGGAAGAAAAAAACCAAATAAATTTTCCCCAATAAAAAATGCATCCTTTTCCTCCCGTAAAAGGGCTTGACCCCGTGCCCCTCACATCACAATCATAGGTCTAACCCTTTGCGCCAGCGCCTGCTATTGCTTTTCTCTATTGAACTTACTACATACGCAATTTTTTTATCATTGGCTTTTTTGTTCTCGCTTGTTTTTGCTAAGCTGCATTTTAATGAGCACAAAAACATATGCAGATCAGGAGCTTAACCTTGGACGTTTAGGCTGCATGTTTAAGGATCGTGAAAACATTCGAAGGTAGGAGCGCTGTTAACCATTGCCCTCAAGTTCGCCTTAAATTTAACATAGATAATAGATTTGAGGGGGCGAGAATGAAGTGCAGAAAAGATGAGTGAAAAAAAAAACGAAAGGAAAAATTAAATAAAGAGTAAAAGGAAAGAAATGAACAGAAGAAAAAGACAACCGAATCACAAATTCTTCACCGCAAGTACATTTTGCACCTTTTCCAACCATACTCAGGCTTGAACCCGTGTCCCCCAGTTCCAAAATCAGAGCTTTAATCCTTTGCGCTATCGACGCTGGTTGATTTTGTCTATTGCACTGACTACATACGCAAATTTTTCCTCATTGGCTTTTTTGTCTCGCTTATTTTTTGCTAAGCTTCATTCTTAATGGGCAAAAAAAGATGCGCAGATGAGGAACTTAAGCATGGTGGTGTAGGCAGCATGTTTTAAGATCGTAGAATCATGTGAAGATAGAAGCGCTTTTAAGCATTGCGCTCAAGTGCGACTTACATTCAAAATAATAGATCATAAACATCATGAAAAGATCGTTTTGACAAATGTTTGCTGAAAGCAATTAAGCATGGCCCAAAGAAAATAGAGGTAAGAAAAAATAAAATTACTTCTTTACGGATTACCAATATCACGCATGTCAGGATGCCCTTAAATAATCTGGACGTGGAACTCATGCAAAAAGTTATTACATGCTAGAGGTTTTTCTTGAGACGTATCCCCTAATATAAATTTGATTTAAATAAACTAAGTGAGAGAGCAAACAAAGACAACTTTTCTAAATAATCCGTTCACTCACTAATCGACAAAAAAATGTGTCGCTAAGACATTATATTACTAAATGACAAACTACGACACATGATGACAGTAATCCAATTATACACAAAGTTTATCTGAAGAAAGGGATGGAGCAGCAGTTGCATGAGCCTTTTGACTTTGGCTTTTCAACTTCAACAGAAACGATGAGAGGTCTGAATTCGTCGTCTTCATAGTTGGCCCATTCTCCATACAATCTATCTTTCGTTCTTTCATCTGCTCTGGGCTGTGACGTAACTATTGATCCGTAAGTTGGAGTATTATCCATCTCATTTTCTTCATCTGGCGGATTCTGCTGATACCCGGCTGTATCTTCTGGTCTTTTAGCTTGTTGAGGGGGCTTGATTTTAATCACAATTTTGCACGTATTGTTTTTATCGGTGTTATTCATCTCGTTAGCCTGGGATTGCTCTTTCCTTTCAGATGCTACTATTGTCTGTTGAGACTCCTGGACCGTTGCAGTTCTCTCTCGGAAGGTCTCTTCTTGATCATGATTGCATTCTTCGGATTCTGACGTCTCACTTTCAGTCTCGCTGTCATCTGCTTTGATGTCTTGTAGTTCAGCACAGTCACAACTCCCAGAACTCATAACATCGCTTCCTCTCGTCAACACAACTTCTGGTTCCAATTCTTTGTTCTTAATCCTCAGTCCAAAATCTTTGCTGAGAACTTTTGATTTCTCCAAATCCTCCAGCACCTCTTCTTTAGTCATTGTGGTATCGGGAATCTTTGAAACGTCTGCCTCGGAGTAGCTCCTTTCCAACTGTCGAAGCACAGTACGCTCAGCTGCTGTTTCGTTGGCACTCCTCGGTCTGTAACTACTGAGAGCTCCTAAACTTGGCCGCCTTCCGTGATCTAGCCCACTCGTAGGGGAGGTGCTACGAAGCAGTGTTGAGCGACTGTACCCGTTTAGAGTCAAAATCAAGTTCTTATTCACTAACTGTTGGGTGGATCCGCTGTTTGATCCTGACTGAGAACCACGCGAGTAGGCCTCGTACCATCGGTTATTCGAATCCGAAGACTCAGCTCGACTAAGGGGCGTGGAGCTCCTTGAATTCCCATTTGACAAGGGTTCATTTAACACATCACCTTTGTACGTAGTATTCGGTTTAACAATGGCTGAATCTGACATTCTGCCATTCACAACAGGTAAATCGATTGCCATTTGGACCGCGTTTATAACTTCAACAACTAATTTCCACCACTAAACTGTTGAAAATCAAATTAAATTGTTGCCTTGCGCAAGCACATTTACAGGATAGGCCAACATTTCGAAGGATAGGTTGTAAATGTCAACGACAAATCATATTCTGAGCCATGTAAAGTTTCATCAATCAAGGCTAGGCAAATAACAGTTATTGACTGGGTAAATTCCGGACTCAAAGACAGTAGTTTGTACTCTACGGTCGCTCTCGCATTTACCTAACGCAATATTGACTAATTAAAACTTACTTTGAAAATTAACCGATGCGGCACATGTTGTAGATAAACCACTTAATTCGTGGCATTGCGGCTTCTTCATTTCTTACAAATTACATGACTAACGGCAACACAGTTCAACATACTCAAATTTAGTTGTCATTTTGTCACTTAGCCATTGGGTGCAATGCAAAGATATCAGTTCAAATGTTGGGCAAAAATGAATATATTCTTATAAAACACGGTTTTAAAAATTGAAAAATTTGTTCAAAAAATCGATTACACGATACAAATAAGCCAATCAATAACTTAGAAATAATTGTTGAGGTGTTCCGCATGCAAAACATTGCTTTCAGACTTCCGAAGATTTATTTTTCGAAGATTTCCTTTATTTTTGAGGTGCTAGGGGGTTTAAGCAGGCGCAACTACTGTGAAAATGGACCAGTACTGGATTCGAACCAGCATCTCTTATTTGCAGGCCTAGTCTGCTACCCATGTACAAGAACTGGTCTTAAGCTCACGAACTTTGGCATCTCTTATAACCCGTTCTCACGTTCTTTCAACTTCATCAGGGGTTCATTTCTCTACCCAATTATACGTTGAACAAGTAGAGCTTCTTGTCAAGCTTATCTCATACACAATTTACATTTGGTTGTTCTCTATCAACCTTCTAACACTCGCCTTAAATCGCGCATCGTCTCTTTCACAGTTTCTAACTATCTTGTTTCTCTTTTGCGGTAAATCTCAGAGACCAGGTTCTGAGCCAATAAACAGTTAAGGGGTCTAAACAGGTGCAACTACTGTGAAAACGGACCAGTCATCACCCTCATCTCTTACGCGCAAGCCTAGCGTGCTACCCATTTACATCAACTGGTCTTAAGCTCTCGAACTTGGGCATCTCTTTTAACCTGTTTTCACGTTCCTTGTTCCTCGAGGCTTCATTTCTCTAGCCAAGAATACGTTGAACAAGTACAGCTTCTCGTCAAGCTATGTCAAGCTTATCTTATGCACAATTTACATTAGGTTGTTGTCTCCCAACCTTCTAACACGAGGAAGAAAAACTTTTATGGTCAAACAATTAACCTTTGAAAATCAGAGTAACACTCCTTTAAGAAGTTGAAGGCAACGTCATGCAGACGCCCAGCTGACAAAAAACGCAAATAAGCCCGCTAGTTGTCCGGCTATGACTCCAGTTGATTGAGTTAGGACTCAAATAGGATCAGATAGACCGATCGAAAGACAAAAGAATACAACTGACTAACGTCCGGCGAATTGCTCTCAAATGGCCGGCGAGCGGTTGGCTTCCTCAGTAGGTAGCCACGGTTTAGTGAGGCCAGCTTTAGCTTAATCAAAGATACGTGAGGTGGGTGCAGCTGGGGGGGGATGATGGGAGAAAACAGATGGGGGTTCAACGGTGGAGGATTTTTTTTGGCTGCACGGGGCTCGACAATTAAGTACCGCCCTTCAAACCATAAGTATGTCTCGAAAACAGATTCTGCGAATCGCATACTTGGAGACTAGTGAGCTGAAAGGCTCTAAGAGCACTTAATTCCCGCTGAGCGCTACCTGTTCATCGCGTTTTTGAGAACGAAAAGTCAATTGGGTCAGACGAAAAATCGGTCAAGCAAAAAATCGCATTAAAAAAGACCGACAGGACTAATATAATTGCTACAAACTTCATTTGAGAGCAATTAGAATAGTTAAAATTTTATTAAAAACAATTTTCAAGACATGGAAACAGTAGAGAGCTGATCAGCCCGTTCACGCTTTACCTGTTCATCCCGTTTTTGAGGACGAAAACTTAAAAAAAAGTCAGACAAAAAAATCGGTCAAGCAAAAAAATGCATTAGAAAAGACCGACAGGACTAATATATTTACTGAAAACTTTGTTTGAAAGCAGTTAAAAAAACTCATGCAAAAGCATTCTATGAAAGTCCTACAACGGGATGAAATATGACACATATTTGTATTGACAACCATATTTCTTTTTGTAGGGACCACAGTCCTTCTCAACGGAAAAAGATACAAATTGGCAGATATTTTAGTGTCAAAAAGCGTTCCAAATTTGGGTGCAGTTTGCTTTAACACAACTATAATAAATTATGCTTCTAAAATGAAAATTCATTCAGTGGAAACAGTGAGAGAGGTAAGAAAAAATAAACGTGGAAGTCATGACTTCCGTAAAAACGAAAACCGTTATCGAAAGGCAGAATGAATTAAAAAAGGTAGGACAGGCCGTGAAATATAACTTGAGAACTTTCATAGACTTGATTGACATACAACTGATTTGAAAAAGCATTTAAAAAACGATCAAAAAACACAAAAAAGTCAAATTGTTTGGACTAGCATACAAAATTATACGTACGTGAGAAAGCGAAACTTTTTAACCGCCGCTTTAGAAAGCGAAATTAAAGGGAAACAAATTCACGCCGCAAGACCACTCGCTTTTTTGCTCCATTTCCTGATTTGCTCCACAATTTCGGCGTGACCAAAATCACTGCTCGAATTTGATTAAAAAACAGCCGAAAGATTCCGCAACCGACTCGAAGCAAATATTCACTTAGGCCCGAGCCAACTATTCAGAGAAACATTAATCTCCTACTTCTTTACACTATTCATTTTGACAATAACTTAAATTAAAACGCGAAAAGTATATAGAAACTGATTAAATATATGAAAAATAACTACACAAGTTGCGACTCCAAAACAACTACTGGCAAAATACATGAATTCTAAAAATCTTTAATTAAAAAATTAGCTATCAGCTGAGAAAAAACAACAAAAGAAACAGTATATACGCAGAAAACCGCAGAGATAAAATAAAAAAAATTACAAAAACGTATACAAAATGCTAACGAGGATTGATTTTGAGAACGATTGTGTTTAAGAAACCATTTCGAAATTGTTCTGTTCGATCAATATCAAACCAAATGACGGGCGGGGCAATTTAATTAAGGGGCTGTACCCTCAATTAAATTTTCTTATGGGCGCCAACAAAAAACCAGTTGACGGTAGGATTCGAACCCCGGGCTCCTGAATCCGATTCCGTCACCTCGACGGAGGTATTAACCAATCGGCCATCAGGGACTTCACATCGAGTCTCTAACAATCGGTTTTCTTTGAATAACAAACTTTATTTCGGATTGAGAGCAATTGAAATCACACAAAAATCAAGAAGTGCCCGGAAAAACTCTCTTGAGAAGATTATTCTAGAAGAAAAGCGCAAAACGGTCAAGCGAAAATTTGCAATTAGAAAGACACGTTTACAATGTTTGCTTCTCATTCGAGAGCAATCAGTTATGTGTATTATTTCAGTGAAAACTACCCTGTATAACATTGAAGTGTCACTTCTTGGTAGCATTACCTGATTAACGAAAACAAATAGTGATTGCCAAAAGCTTAAAATAAGAAGATATAAACAAACAAACTAAACCTAAAAGCACAAAAATGGACAAAAAATGACTAAAAAACTAATATTCATCAACAATGATACCTCCAAAACTGACATCAATCACCAAATTGAAAGATCACCAAAACCACTAGAACAGAGGTCAACAGAAAAATTCAAGATATGGTTAAAATGCCGTGAAAAATTTGAGATCAGAAGAACTGCAAAAAGTCCAGGAGGACAAAACGATTAAAACAAATAGCTCAAAATTGCATCTAACCGTCTCAAAATTGCTTCAAATAGTCGAACATAGTTGGTAGATTGCCAGAAAATAGCTGCAAAAGCTTCGTAGATCCGCAGTCTCAAAGAGATGGTAAAATAAACAGATCAGAAAAAAACTTTTTAAAAGCTGAGGTGTTATATTTTGAATGTGTTTAACTTATTGATACTTTTAATAGCTGCTCTCAAATAACCTTCAATTAGAGTCGCCCACTCAATTGACCTTATCTCTTTGAATTAAAGTGAAGAAATGTCAACTTCGGAGCGAGGAAGTGATTTTTGGAGAATGAGTAATTCGGGTGTGACCAAAAATTTAACCACGCAAATGAACAAAAAACCTAGCTCCACTAAGAGTGAAAAATGACGTCACACACGCAATTCAGTTGAAATTGCATGAACGAATAAACACAAATCCGATTTGAAGTGGTTGTGACGTCATATGGTCGTAACAAAAATTTTGACGATGAAATAAAAAAAAACAGGAGAAGGCCAATAATAGCCTCAGCTATCGCTTCGCGGCTATTAAAAATGAATTTAAATGTACTATTACTAGTTTATATAAACAAGACGAACATATGTGGCCGAGTTAAAATTGAAAACATACCCGGCAGATTGCCGGAAAATAGCCGCCGTTGATTCCAATAAGCATGATTGGGATTGAAAAAATAGAAGATACTGAAAGAAAAAGATTTTTGTACAAAAACATTTTTTAAGTCCGATTTATTTTGATGGCATTTCGTAGATGAACATACTTCTGTTTCTTAGAGAGAGGCTACAGGGGCTACTATCAATACCAATAAGCATTAGAGATGGTATTTAAGACTTATAGGAACGACGTTCAAATAGCGGGCATCCAAAATTGGGCTTTATGGGTTTATCCCGTTTCTATTTCTAACTTCTATTTTTTATACTGGCTCTGTTCATTTTGAATTGCTTTGCTGAGCAACTGATGTTCAAATTCACTTTTAGCAGAATGAGAGAAGAGAGAAACTAGCCTAGAGAAGTCAAAAAGATTTCACGCAAAATGTCGAAAAAGCGGCAGAACGAAAAAGTTCGACGAAGTAAAAAAAAATAGGAGCGCTATAATAGCCGGCTGAGAAGATGAGGGCGTCTATTAAAAAAAGGCGCTTTGAAGGAGCCTCAAGAAATCAGATTATAAAACGATTAATGTCGGAAGAATTGCTCTCGAACGACAGGCGATGAAATTTAATTCAGGGGCTGTAGCCTAGATAAATTTTTCTTCATGGGTGCAAAAACAGTTGACCTAGCCGGGATTCGAACCATGGACCTTCCAATCCATCAACAGAAGCACTGCCGACTCGGCTATCAGGCGCTTCTTTCTGCTACGCTGCAATCGATTTTATTTTAGCGACAAGTTTTACTTCGGAGTGAGCAATAGAGATTACTCAAAAATGACGAACGAAAGCGTGAAAAAATTACTTGTGAAGTCAAAGAATGTTCTAGAAGAGAAGCGCAAAAACGGTCGAGCGAAAAAAAAATTGCATGAAAAAGACCAACACCAATACAATAATTGCTATGAACTCCGTTTGAGAGCAATTAAGAATAATGCTCGGTTAGAGCAAAATTTTTCACACTTAACTTTCTAATTCTCTCAAAATCATGCTTGAATGAAAACCACTGTACATTCTCTCTCTGACTTTGATTACTGTCCAGCAGATTGGCCTAAACAATTCTTTGCACGTTTAGCATTTCTAAAACAGATCTTCTAAAAATAGAAGTCACCAATTTAAAAACTACATCACTTTTACTGCTCATCGAGTCGTAAAAAAAAGACAGCTCCCTAATACATTTCAAGTTCGTTGAAATGAAAAACTGAGAGTGGCTATCTAATAACATAATATAATCACATGAGATGCTGACGGCTGCTATTAAAAAAGTTTACACTTTGTTTGAATAAAAAAACAAAGCGACTACTTGAAAAACAGGCGGGTCAATTTAATTCAGAGGCGGCTGTAGTCTAGATAATTTTTTATGGTTGCAAAAAAGTTCCAATCAAGGAGGCGTTCGAACACCTGTGTAATAGACTGAAGCATTAACCACTCGTATATCTGATCCCTGTGACTTTTTATAGACGTAATATCTCAACATGAGCAATTTAGGTCAAAAAAATTAAAATAAAGCGAGAGCATGAGAAAGTCACTCGAGAAGTTAAATATTCCAGAAGAAATTACGGAAATCTACGGTCTGGCGAAAAATTACATGAAAGACACGTTCACTATAATTGCTTCAAACTTCGTTCGAGAGCAATTAAATACAACAACAACACGTTTATTAGCTGACGCGTTTGAAGGAATTCCTAAAGACAAGCGCAGAGACTTGCTATTCTAACGAAACCATGGGAAAATATTGAAAGTGCAGCTTGAAAAAATTTTCATTGGCTATACTCCTCGACATAATCGAGCTAAATTTATATTCGTTTTAATGAAATTTAATACAAAATAAAATTTAGCGGTTCAATAATCCCAATCGATTTGGGTGATCGCAAAAATGAAGACCTGCTTGAAGGATATCACTCAAATGAAGCCCTCTAAAGCAGAAAACCTCAAACAATAAGACCCAAACAATAAATGCAATAAATACAATCCAGGAATTCATTTAACGTTAACCATTGAATGCAATACGAAATAAGGGTGACAAAGCTGACAGATTGGCGAGGTACAGGTGGGAGAGATTGGCAGGTACAGGTGGATCTGTATTGCAAGACAGGAGAGTTTGAAGCTGAAATTGAGTGAGCATTTGCTTTTCTGACTAATGATCTGGCAATCGTTGAAATTTGTTTGCTGAACAGAGTTTGAATCAGTCATGATTTTTTTTGTGACGCACAGATTTCAGTCAAAAAATGACATGGATGGCTCTTTTAGAGAATTGGGAGCTTGACGAACAACTC
Organism: Convolutriloba macropyga; assembly: GCF_964194025.1. Taxonomy (NCBI): domain Eukaryota; kingdom Metazoa; phylum Xenacoelomorpha; order Acoela; family Convolutidae; genus Convolutriloba; species Convolutriloba macropyga. The sequence continues at coordinate 24,768,488 of NC_134470.1, forward strand.
TAACCAAAAAGACATACTACGCAAATGCCAAAAATTGATAATTCTCAAACCCATTAAAAACAACGTTTGTTTAAGCATCAACCGGAGAAACATAAAACTCTATAAAAACTTTAAAATTTCAATTTTTTCACGCTTCAACGCAAATTAGGCTTAAAGATCAGAAATCATGGTTAAAGAGCAAAAATAATGATGTACGTAACGTTTTGGTAACGTACCGTAGTGTAACAATCAACTATTAAAAACATACCGCGCAAATTGCCGGCAAATAGCCGCCATGATTCGCATAACCCCGATTGTGATCGCAGGCAGACTGCCGGAATAGCTGCGAAAGAATAGACCTGCGTGCCATATAATAGAGATAGAAACCGATACAGATCTAAATTGAAAAAAAAAATCGACGCCGCTCAAAAAACAAGGCTAAAAACATTCAGCGATAAATTAATAAAGCTTGTTAAAATTCATTCCACAGAAGCCTCTTATTAGGGACCTTTACAGCACATATGAGTTCCTTTGACCTTAAACAAATTCAAATTAAACTTAAGTTTTAAAGTCCAAAAGTCATTTTATGGAGTGAGGTAAGTCACGTATGATCAAAATCTAATCACGCAAATAACCTAAACTCTTTCGCTAAAGCGAGTGAGAAATGACGTCACGCGCGCAAATGCCGTTAGTGAGAGGAAGAAGTCATTCAGAAATTTTGACTTCAGCTTTGCTGTGTGAACAAATGTAAAACGAAAAAAGAGCGTCAGACGACGAACAAAAAGACCAAGAGCACAGCAATATAGCTACGCTCAGCTTACAGCTTCGCAGCTATAATAAATATTAGAACCTATATATAACACTAACTAAAGATCTAGTATCTTTTCTCTAAAGGTGTTAAGAGGTTTAACCTGTATATACTTTTGATTTCGTTTTTCGATACTGACTCTTGATACATTTCTTTGCTGAGCACCTGCTGTTTAAAAGCACATTGTAAAGAATGACTCAAAAATGAAACCATCTCAGATACGTCTCAAAGATTTCACCCGAAATGTCCAAAAAATAAACAAATTTAGTTTAACGAAATTGATTTTTGCTTGACGATGAAAAAATTTGAGAATTCATTGCAACACTAAATACTCCACGATCTGACGAGTACATCAATTGAACATTAGAAACCAATAGGTTGCAGCCAAACAACAAAAATTTAGAGAATAGGCATTTTTCATGAAGAAACGTTTGGAGACAGCGTAGAGAAAACCAAGTTCTTATATCAAAAAGGCAGAACGGTAAGCACAGACTACTTGGTATCTAACAAAGAAATTCGCTTGACATATAAGAGGCAAGCAAAGGCAGGCAACGTGCCAAAAAAAATGAAAAAAGAAATTAGCATCTTGGTATCAATGTCTTTAAATCCAAAAACAATGCTAAAACTTACGCATGAAGAGAAAAAGCTCGACAAAGTAGCAATGAATTGAGCTCAGAATATTTCAAAATGACAAACATCAGAAAACTGGAACAAATTTCAAACATTATTGTAAAAATGTTTCTTTATAATTATGTCTTCAAAAGCAGATCTATCATGACAAAATCTACAACATAACTGGCAGATTGCCAGAAAATAGCTGCAATAGCTTGGTAGATTTGCACTCTCAAACAGATAGAAAAAGAAACAGACCAAAAGATCTTTATTGAATGCTGAGATGTTATAATTTGATGAAGAACCTGTTTACATTACTTCTGTTTTCATTAGCCGCCTTCAAATACCCTTCAATTAGAGTGACACGCACTCACTTCACTTGACCTTGTTTCTTCGAATTAAAGTTTAAAAAGTCAATTTCAGAGTGAGGAAGCCATTTTTGAGATTGAGGTAACGAGTGACCAAAAACTTAATCACGCGAACGAACAAAAAAACAGTTCAGTTGAAACTGCCCGAACAAAAGAACATAGAGCATATTGTGAAAGTATAGTGTCATCTGGTCTTGATAAAAACCTTGAAGACGAAATAAAAAAAACAAGAGACGACTATCGCTTTTTGGCTACTAAAAACAACTAACTCTCCGGCCACCAAAAACCAGCGTGAATATATTCGAGATAGAGCAAAAAGGCTTTTTGAAAAAACTTGTGCTCATTATTAACTCTACCCATGAATCAACGTACAAGCTTTCAAGAAGCTTTCTTGAACGCTAAGTCAAAAATGGAAACGAAAAAATGAAAAACTTAGCAGTACAAACGAATATCTGAAAAAAAGAGACATGAAAGGAAATTTATTCTTTCACAAGGCCTTTGTGACCAACATAAATTTAAGAGCTAATAAAAATAAACTAAAAAACGGCTAATTAAAAGGAAACCTACTCAATTTAGAGCACAAAACACTGAAGACAGACATTTTCACTTTGACTTCCTTCCCAAAAACCTCAGCACACAACACTAGAATGACTACTAAAATCAGCTTAAGGCCTCTTGGCAAATAATGGCCACTGTGATTTACGTCCTAATACCGTTCAGGAAGTCCTCGAATTCACAAAAAATGTGCAAACACACTTTGCAAAAACTACTAAGTACCAATACAAAGAACAAATGCTCTAAAATATATTAAATTTTACCTTAAATGGAAAGATTAAAAAGAGGAAGTCAACAATGCCAGGAAAACCAAATTCTCATGAGAAATGAGCTTGCAAACGAAAAGAAAGAATCTATCAGACAAGTTTAGAACAGGATTTAAATAAGAACCTAAACGGTAGCCTAATAGTTTACAGAAAAAATTTGCTAATTTGGATCTTTTCCGATTGTGCCCCCCCCAGCTTAGTGGGTGCATATTATTTGCAAACCCCAGACGCACGTGCAATATTTTTACATAATGATTTACTATGTAATGACACGTGCTCTGTCACTGGGGGAGCATAACGTACTGGGGGGGGGGGGGCACAAACGGAAACGATCCGCTAATTTAAATCTTTCCAAAAATGCTCCGAAACAAATCTCTTTGTAAAAACAATTCAATATCCTTAAACTCAAACTCAGATAATTCTATCAAAGTTTTGATATAAAATTCAAACCAAATCATAAGAACGAAAAAAAGGAACGCAATTCAGTCACCACTGCATAAATGAATGATTATAAAGCAGATTTGAAGTGATTGAGACGTCATATGGTCACATAATTTTTGACAAAATAAAACACCAAGAGAAGGTTAATAGTAACCACAGCTATCGCTTTGAGGCTATCAGTAAACACAGCTGACAGATTGCCAAAAAATAGCCGCAATAGCTTCATAGATAGGCAGTCTCAAAAAGATAGTAAAAGAAACGGACCAAAAAAGAAACTTAAAATACCGAGCTGTTGTATTTTAAGAACGTTTAACTTATTGCTCATTCTATTAGCTGCCCTTAAATAACCTTGCGTTAGAGTGATACACACTCAATTGAACTTATCTCTTTGAATTGAGATAACGAAAAGTGAATTTCAGAGTGAGAATTTATTGACAGTGAGGTAAGTCACGCGTTACCAAAACTTTAATCACGCGAATGAACAAAAAAACACTCTACTAAGAGGTAAACATAGCTGGCAGATTGCCAGAAAATAGCCGCAATAGATTCGTAGATCGGCAGTCTAAAAAAAACAGACCAAAAAAATTCGTCTTTTCATTGAAGGCTGATCTGTTATATTTTGATTAAAAATCTGTATAAGCTATTGCTGCCTCTATTCATTTAGAGTGACACACACCCATTTGACCTTATCTCTTTGAACTAAAGTAAATAAAAGTCAATTTCAAAGTGAGGAAGTCATTTTTGAGAGTGAGGTAAGTCAGTGTGACCAAAAATTTAATCACGCGCATGAACAAAAAAACTCGCTCCACTAAGAGTGAAAAATGACGTCACACATGCAATTCAGTTGAAATTGCATGAAAGAATGAACAAAAAGTGGCTGTGACGTCATATGGTCGTAACAAAAATCATGACGAAATAAAAAAAACCAAGAGAAGGCCAATAATAGCCCCAGCTATCGCTGTGCGGCTATTAAAAATGACCTCATGCACGCATTTCAGTTCAAGTTGCCTGGACACAAAGCAGATTTGAAGTGGTGATTGCGACGCCATATGGTCGTAACTGAAATCCTGCTGACGGAATAAAAATCAAAAGAAAGAAGAAATCCGGAAACGGCTCGAAGTTGTATTCCGTGACATAACTGGCTTTTCAAACAGCTAATATCTTCTCAATAAACGCATGAAAGCAGAGAAAACAACCACCTGTAGTCAATGAGTAAAGAAAACTTAGCCAATTTAAACTAAAATAACGAAAATTCAGTTTATTTTTCATTAGTATACGCACACAGACAAACAAATAATGTCTCAAGCAATACAATTTAGCAATCTAAATACAAATTACAAACCAATCCATATGGATTTTATAAACATTTCTATTTCCGGAAAAAACAGTTAAAAGAAAAAAAATGTAACAAAATTAAATTTTTGTCGAATTGCACGGAAAAAGACAACTTGGTACAATAAAAAATTGTATCCTTTGTAGAAAACAAAGTCTACAGGCATAAGTCTTGAATTTTTTGCCAACAAATTGAATAACATAAATCAAACGTTTAAAAAATGGGCCAGAGATTGACTAAAAATTTCCAAAAACGTTGAAAAACTTTCAAAATTTTATATTTAAGGAGACTTCAGAAAGTTACAAATAGGCTGAATCGTATTACTTTAGACCATAATAAAAAAAATCTTCAAAAGGAAGCAGGTTGAAAAAATTCACTCGTTTGGAAAACATTTCTTCACACTTATAATTCTCAAACTGTTTCTCTGTTTTCTCCGCTCTTCGAATTTAAACACCGAAACAACTTCTCCCAAATTTACCACGCCGGGATTCCAACCATTGACCACCCGCTTCCTGACTAGAAGCACTGCCGACTCGGATATCAGGCCCTTATTCTTGCAATGCTGCAATCGATTTTATTTTAGCAACAAGTTGTACTTCGGAGTGAGAGCAATAGAGATCACCCGAAACATGGAGAATGACCGCGTGAAAAAGTCACTTGAGAAGTCAAAGAATGTTCTAGAAGAAAAGCGCAAAATGCTCAAGCAAAAAATTTGCATAAAAAAAGACCAACACGTTTACAATAATTGCTATGAACTTCGTTCAAGAGCAATTAAACAAGTACACTTTTTTGCCAACCATGGCTTAAAACCATGAAATAGCCATCATTTTGTTTAAAGAAAAAAAGTAGGAACTATTCCAGATTCCAAAATTTGAAAAACTGCAAACAATTGCCGATAAATTGTAATTAAGGAACAAATTTTCAAAGAGTTTCACATATTTAACTTCAATAAAAAAAAAACAATTTTTAAAAACACAAAATTAAACCTCTGGCTGTGCACAGAAAAACTTTTTCTACTAATTAAAAAACAACTGGGCGAAAACCACCAAAATATGATTAAAACGTGTACAATTTTACAAAAACAAAAAACTCTCGTTAAAAAAAGAAGATCAATGCATGAAATGTCAAAATGACGTTCTAATATACACTGATTTCTTTCGGAAAAACAGCTCAAAGATCCAGAAATAAAGAAAAGAATGAAAAATCCAAAAATTAACTTAAAAACAGAAATTAGTGACCACTTTACACTTGAAACGCATCACTAGTTTTTGCAAAAATTTGAGTAAGCAATTTCAGAAAGAAACACATGCAGCATTGAACAAAAATTATTTCGCAGAAAATTAAACCACAACTGAGCCAAATGGACGAAAAAACGGCTAACAAAGGTTATCTAAAACAACCATTCTCTCAAAAACATTTCTCACAAAAACTCCGGAACCGAATCGAAGAGTCGTCTTCGTGAAAGAATAACATTTCAAATAAACTGGCTCCTACTAAAGTGACCACTAAAAAATTCAGTTGAAAAATAAGATAGCTCGTAAAACGAACTGAACTAAAAAATTACATTACACCTATATAAAAAACAAACCAATTTACGCAACTGAAAACATCAAAGCACACGAGCACCAAAGTTCAAGCCAAGCCAACATTATTTTCGGAGAACAATTTGAAAACTGCAAGAAATGGCCAAAATTTATCAATATCCTAAATTTTCTTTATCGAAACACTTTTTTACAATATAAAAACAGTAATCAGTTGGTAACTAAATAAACTTTGCCGCTTTAACTATAAGCTCTACTTAGCGTTTTGAATCACTATGAACGCGATAAAATTAAACAATGACCAAAAAATTAATCAAATAGAAATTAATCATGAAAAAGACTAAGGAGACAGAATATTCAAACGCAAAAACTCGTATGTTACCAAAACCAAGCCCTCGGAAAACTCGTAGAAAGAGTGTTGTACAAATTTGTAAAAGTGAAGCTAGCAAAACCTCAGTACCATATGTTGAATAAAATTACTCGCAAACAAAAAATTTTAGGGAAAAGACAAAAATTATTAGTTCAAATCGATAATTTTCAATTTAATGAAGGCAGAGCGAATAAAACCATTGGTCTTAGGAGAATGTTAGAAACAAACATGCTAGAATGTGGAAAATACATACATTGTGAAAAAGACAAAAAAACTAATTCCAAATTCAATAAAAAAACTAAATTAGAAACTAATTAAAAATCAAAATGCAAAAAAATTGAGGTAAAAACATGGATTTTTTGTCATTGAGCAATGGAGGCTCAAATGCGGCATCAATAAAAATCTACTTCTAAAAAAAACCAAGTTACAAAAAAAAATGTATGGGCCAAATGGACAAAAACACGGCTAAAAACTCATCTATATGCGCCAACCTCTCAAAAACAAAAACTCTTTTCAAAGTCAAAAAGTAAGTCACTGAACGTAGCGCATGAACAGAAAACTTCTCTCACTGAGAAAAAGTTAGTTCACCCGGCGATTTTACTCACTTTCACTATTAGGTCAAAACGTCGCCTGAACAAATAGTACGTCCGGTAAAAAAAAACCTTAAGAATACTAAAACTCCCATTCGAGTCGTAAAAAGACCGATAGAAAACCAATACTCCTCATTGAGTCGTAAAAACCAAGAGAAGGCCAATAATAGCCTCAGCTATCGCTTTTCGGCTGTTAGAAACAATTGTTGTTTTCTACACAATTGACCAGTGAAATTTTCTAAAATATTTGTTTAGCATGGTATAAATTACTTACAAGTGACTAACAAATGGTTGCCCTTGGTCACAACTACTCATAAATTTAGCCAAACATTGGACACATTGCCTCCCTAAACTGCTGGCTATTGGGTAAGATAGCTTCAGCTTAGGAAAGCAAGCCTCACTGGACTAGGAAAAAGTGTGTGTGTGAGGGGGCAAAACATCACGAAAAAGGTGGTCCAAACCTCCCAATAATGCCATTCACGCCGTGCAGTTGTTTCCTCAGCAGTTTCAGAGGACTTTAAACTGAGGAATTAGTACAGCTCTAGAACTGCAGTGACTTGTTGACCGCAGGCTTCGCAGGTTCATCTCATTTGAATTGAAATCAAATAGGTGACACGACAAACAGTCAGGCAGAAAAACTGTATAGAGAGATGAACAGGACTAAAATTGCAGTAAACGTCGTTCGAGACCAATTAATTAGCTGAAAATGCGCCTTTGAGAGTCGGAAATACGAAAATAATGCCAAAAGAGACATCAACAAAAAAACAGCCGTCAGATTGCCGAAAAAAATGTGGAATGGGATTTCGGTACAGAATTGAGTTGATGCTGTTGCTAAACTTTTTAAAGACTAAAAAGTTTTCATACAAAAAAATTCTTTTTATTCAAAATCGTTATTTTTTATTGGTCACCATGCTTTATTATTAACACTTACCATTATATAGGAGTCTAATAATGACCTTGAAATGGGCTAGAGTGATCTCAAGTGACCTCAATAAATCTAGAGTCATTTAGAGAGAGGTATGTTTAAATAACCGACTAAAATAGTTTAAATATAGCCGACTAACGTCGGGCGAATTGCTCTCAAACGACCAGCGAGCTGTTTGCTTCGTCAGTAGCTAGCCACGGTTTTTTTTAAATCTCAAACATGTAAATTCGAATAACCACAAGGTTAAAGTTACATGTTGTAATATTATAAATCAAACATACAACATTTTTCCTTTGAAAACTTAAATATAATATATAAAAACTAAGGTTCAGTTTCCAGTTTTCGTGAATTATTTTATAAAAATAAACTTTTACAGCCTTCAATTTTTTGTCCATTGGAACTGGTGCGTGACTTTTTTGCATCTTTTTAATTTTTTAAAAAATTTTTTCGTTGATTTCTCCTTTCTTAGTACTCTTGGAAGTTTATTCCATTTACGAACAAAGTTTCTTATAATTGAATTTTGACTCCATTTTGAATTACATTTTGGAGTGAGAGAAAAACCATATGTACGATTATTTACTTTAATTTCAACGTCTCAAGCTATTCTGAATTTCTTTTGTTCTTGTGTGTTTGTTTGTTGGACAATATCGAAAAGTCTATTTAATGATGTTTTTGTTATTTGAAGTTCTGCGGGAAGTATTTTATTTTCACGAAGTAGTTTATGAGCAGTGTCATATTTTGTTCGAAAAAAGCAACCTTTTATGCCCCATCTAATTTGTTTATTCTGACAATTGAGAAGGAAGACAAAGATTGAAAAATATTGCACTAAATTCTAAATGTAACAAAACAAGTGATCTTAAGAGATTTGTTCGAGCCTTTAAAGATATTTGATTTCGAAATAAATAAATTGATCTGATAGCTAAAGCCAATTTACTGATCACATTATTAAGTTGTTTTTGGTATGTCAACTCTTTATCAAGAATAACACCTAAATGTCTGCATTCATCTGTTGGTTTCAATGAATGACTTTTAAATTCAACGCATTGACAGTTGGTAACTTTTCTTTTTTGAAAACCATTATTTCTGTTTTCCCTACATTTAGAGTTAACTTGTTTTTTTTCACATATTGTTCAGTTTCCATCAATATTCTTTGAGTCTTTGCTTCTAAACACTTCATTTTTTTCATGACAAAATTATTGCGTCATCTGCAAATTGTAACAATCGAAATTTTCCCTATTTCCTCATCGGAGTCATTTACATAGGGTATGAATGCTAGTGGTCCTAGTACAGTACCCTGTGGAACACCGTGATTGATAATTGTCCAGTCGGATTCAACTATTCCGTTTCTAACACAGTGTTTCCTGTGAATTAGAAACTAATTCAAAAAGAATCTTGCGTTTTCTCCAAAACCGTATTTTTCAATTTTCGAATAAAAAATGTCCAAGGATATTGAGTTAAAAGCTTTCAGTAAATCCAGAAACATTGTTAAGACAGAATCTTCACCGCAATGATTTATATTCTCTGTCAGGGCACTTATTGTATCAAGACACTTGTTTTTGGAAACAAAACCGAAGTTCCTTATCGAAGTCATTTACATAAAGTATGAATGCTAGTGGTCCTAGTACAGTACCTTGTGGAACACCGTGATTGATAATTGTCCAGTCGGATTCAACTATTCCGTTTCTAACACAGTGTTTCCTGTGAATTAGAAAATAATTCAAAAAGAATCTTGCGTTTTCTCCAAAACCACATTTTTCAAATTTTGAATGAAAATGTCCAAGGATATTGAGTTAAAAGCTTTCACGAAATCCAGAAACATTTTAAAGCTAAAATCTTCACCGCAATGATTAATTTTCTCTGTCAGGGAACTTATTGTATCAAGACACTTGTTTTTGGAAACAAAATTGATTTTTGTTAATTATTTTATTCATATCTAAATGTTCCGACATTTGCTCTACTAGAACTCTTTCCAAAATTTTTGCTTATGTTGGAGTAACCGAAACTGGTCGACAGTTTTCAGGGTTATGTCTGTCGCCTTTCTTATTACAATCTTTCAAAGCGTAAGATAGTATATACCCTAGTCCAGCTGATTTTTGTGTTGGTAGTTTGTCAATAACCTTGTATAGTTCTCTTCTGGTGACCGGCCTGAAATTGAATTAATTTCCCTTGAAAATAAAAGAAGGCATCTTAGGAGCAATTACTTTATCGTTGTAAAGTCCAAGACGAGCAAAACAATTAATCAAACAGTGATCAATGATTTTTTCATCTGATAATACGTTACGGCCCTCTTTCAGCTTTGCAATTTTTCTGTCTGTTATTTGAGTTAATTTCGTTTTTGATAAACTTCCATTGTTCTTTTGAAGTTGGGTGATTCTCGAAAAACTGTTTTGTGTAATCGTCAGAGGCTTTACGTAATTTTCTATATACATTGTTTCTCAGTATATTAACTCTTGAAGAGCTCTTGATAAGGATGTTTCTTCCATTCATTGAAAACACGACGATTTTCATTAATGAGACTACGCAGTTCTTTGGATAGCCATTTTTGTGCTCCTTTTCTGTCTTCACAGGTGCGTGACTATTGAATGCATTTTGTAAAATTTCATTGAAATTACGAAAAATTTCATTTGCTCCTAATTTTTTGTACATTGGTGACCAGTCTTGCGAAGCAATATCCCGGTTAAACTTACTTCTTTTCTGTATCTTCTTTTATCTCGCATTAAATAAACCGTCTTTTGTTGTTTAAATTTTGATTTCAATGATGGTTAATATACAACAGTGAAATGATCAATTTCAAGTATTGACTCTATTATATCTGTTTCGAAAAATTGATTTTTCAAATAAAGCAGTAGTCGATTAAAGAAAAACTTCCTCCATTTGTCCCTGTCCCTGGTGAATAAATAGATGACTACTGCATAGAAAAGAATCTGGAATAGTATTGTTCTCTTTTATCCATGTTTCGGTAACAGCTAGGAAAGACAACTGGTCAAGAGTTGTCAAAAAATTTAATAAATTTGGTATTTATTATTCAGGCTTCTACAATTCATGTAGCAGAACTTTAAATCATTGTCTGTTCTGTTTTTTTGCAGTAGTTGTCTATTGTTTTCAATTCAATTTTTCTAATTGAGCTTGGAGAGGGTTCATTTCAATATCTCCACTTTTATGCAGAATAATTACTTTGACGGATAATAAATATGTAATATTGATGAAACCAAACCCTAGTGAAAGCAAATTGTTGTAAATCCGATAAAAAACAAATTTCTTTTTTAAAATATAATTTGAGTGACTTTTGAAAAAAGTAATTTCCCCCACCATATTGAAAAAATCCTAAAAATAATTGAAAAAAATTAAGGTCTAATAACTTTAGTGACAATTAGGCAAAAATCAATGCTCAAGTTTCCCTTACAACGGTCTTAACATGATTATCGCAAAACACAAAAAAGACCATGGTTTTTAATATCTACAGTTTGCAGTATTTCAGTTCAGTTCTATGCCATAATTCATAGTTACTGTTTTTTCAACATATTTTTCAACGTTAACGGCCTCAGAGCTCTAAAAAAAAGGTTTAAAATTAAGAATTTGAAAAACTAATTCGAAAAAAGGAACTAATAAAGGATTAAAAGCATTTAAAAATATATGACAAATAATTAGAAATAGAAGATCTATATAAAGAACAAAGGATTTGAAAAATTAAATTCTTCAATTTTACCGCAGTAACTTTTAAGAAAATCCTCTTACTGGATATTACCCAGGGGCGTAAAAACTTGAAATTAGATGTATTTTATCAACGCATTTTCATGTTAAGACAACTGTTAGAGACACTTTAGTACTTTATAGCGTCACTCGGATAATAAAGTACCACCTTTAAGTTTTTTATTGGTTATCGCCTAATTTTCACAAAGTTAGATTTTCGCCTAATGGCTGCTAAAAATAACTTTGCCTAATCAAGTTTTCGCCTAATATCCTATGTCCCACTTAACTTTAAAAATCATAAAATGTCCTTTACTTTGAAAATCATCAAATGTGTGAACAGATCTTAAAAAAGGCATCGCCCCAATAAAATTCAAATTGTTTGAAATGTAAAAAAACCAAAATCACCGCAATAGGGCTACGCTCAGCTTACATCTTGGCAGCTATAACAAACTGAAAATGAGACTCAAACTGGAAATTAATGAAAATTGAAACACTTGGCAGGCATATGTAACTATCAAAGACTGAGCACATGCGCAATTATTTTAAAATCAAACAATTCATTTCATTATACACTGTTGATTTTAATCGCGGCAGACGTAATGTAGAAATTGAAATATTTGCCGAAGTAGAAACGAAAAAAAAGCAGTGGCTCCTACAACCGACTTGACATCAAAGCTGGCTAATAGCCACCAGAAGATTGGCGAAATCATCAAATGAATCACTTATAAGAAAACAAAGAAAATTTGAAAAGTCCCAAATCAGCTTGGATTCTTGCTTTCATAGCACACTCATAACCTAATTTTACCAGTATAAGAGCTAAAAAGCTTGGGACTCAGTTTAGATGCTCTCTAGTAAATTTCAATTACAGCTCTCATTCACAAATTAACGATCAGCAATTTATTACATAGTCACACGACGTGCTATTTTTTTACATAATAACACGCTATATTACTACCCATTAGTTATATGGTGGGAGATTAAAAACACAAAATAGATCTAAATTCATACGCTTTTCCAGTAACTGACGCGAAAAATGCTATGAAACCTAAACCTACCAAACATGAGACAAGAACAAAATGAAATTGATGCAATTCGACCAAATTTTATGTAGCGCGCAGCAGACCGCTTAAAATATCAATAACAGCAATTCTCTACTATAATATAAAACACGCATAAACAGGTCTAAGTTGAATGTCACGACTAACCATCTTTGTGCTCCTGGTCAATTAAAAGTCCAAAGTCAGAAATCTTAAATGTTTCCTCGTTGCCCACCAGCACATTCTGTGCCCTCAAGTCTCTGTGGACCACATTGTGAGCCTCTAGGTAGATCATGCCATCCAAAATCTAAATATTGTTGCACAACTTAAGAAATAGTATCTCCTGCTCACAACAAAAAAGATAGATGACAGATTGCCAGAAAATAACCCCGATAGCTTCGTAGATCTGTAGTCTCAAAAAGATAATACAAAACAGACCGAAAAGGAGAAAGCTCTTTTCTTTTTTATTAATTGTGGACAAGTTATACTTTGTTACTTATGTAAAATGATAACGTGATCAAAAGGTAACGCGAATTAAAAAAGGAGAGCGCCTAAATAATAGCCGTTGAGAGGCTGACGGCTGCTATTAATTAGAAAAATGCGTTTCACAAGAGTTTTCAGAATCACAAAAAAATCAAAAATAATTCATTAAAACATTGAATCTACACATCCTTAGAATGAGTACAACATACAACAACCTTGTGTGAATCAATGACAAAGCAAAAAAGACGCAAAAACTAACAAACTTTCAAAAAATTACAATATCTGTGGAAGTCTGTCGCGTCAATGTAAGAAAACCTCATAGGTACATGCCAAAATCTTTAACAACCGCATATGATAAAATACTTTCGAGCAGTCTTAACGGCTAAAAAAAGGGACAATAGTACTACAAAGGAAGGCAAGATTCACAAAGTCAATTAAACGTTTCGGAAAAAAAGGTATGACAGTCAATAAAAACCATGTAACGGCTGTTTGAGTTCATAGATTTAATAAGATCCATTTACTTTTTCATTAGCAATCAATGAAACCTGTCATCGTTGAAATTAAATGAAAAGACAGCAATACAACAAATTTTCGCAAAAAGTATAAATATTGCTAATACTTTTTGAAAATAACTAATTTAAAACTCGCAGAAAGCAATAGATACGGTCTGACGCGATTATTTTGATTAACTGACCGATGAGACATATCAATAATGGGATTGAGTGATAAGACTGCAAAAAGTACAGCAAATACTAGGAAAATTCCAGAAATCACTAAAACTTTCTAAAAACTTACAGCGTGTAAATCATAGAAAACAAAATCTACATATGAACTGAAAAAACTATTTCGATTAATTTAAGCATCGTTAGCAGCAGATGAGACCTGTCATTAATTGATGAGATAAAACCAGAAAGTGAACAAAAAAAACTCATAACTCAAAAATTTGTCTTTACTTTTGAAAACAATTGAAGTCAAAATCATAGAAAGCATCAGCTTTGAATCAAATAATCAAATGGATCAAAAATAATCCCTTTACCAACCTATGATACCAAAAACCTATGATAAGACAACAAATAGTTGAAAAACTAAAACATTCTTAAAAATTGCAGAATAAATAAAACCACAATCACAAAAAAAACACCAAGCAATTGCAAATAGACTCAATCAGAACACATAAAACATATTAATAGCACTCAAGAGAAGAAACAGCGAAAATAGAATTCAAACTGCCGCGCGTGAAAAATTCGCTCAAAACCCGAAAATTTGTTCAATTACAATTTAGCATTCGCATTTTGCTTCCTTTTCTACTCCAGCGTGAAAAAAATCACTACTCTAATTTCACTTCTCATAGACGTGAAAAAAACCGGGGAAAAAGAGTGAACAGATCTTTAAAACATCTTAAAAACATCGCAAAAATTTAAAGAACCTCGAAAAACAAAAATGACATTGAATTTGGAAACATTATCATTTACATGAAATAATAATCGTCGCCTCACAGAAGTTTACTGAATTAAACGAGAAAAACTCGAATTGCTATCGTTCAAGCATACAAAAAGAAACAAATACGACACCATTCAGAAACGAGATAAAAAACACCTACAACTAAATGATAACACACAAAACATTACTCCATATGAGTTGTATAAATTGACGAAAATTGTACTACCAGAAACATATCTGGTTACGTTGAAAAAACATCGAAAACTAATCAGAGAGGCCAAAACTGATCAACTTAGAGAACGCTGGACTACTCATTCTACCAAAGCCCAGAACTTAAAAATAAACCCTCCGCAAAAAAATTTTCGACCGACGAAAAGATAAAATGGGACAACTAATAAATAGGACATGCCTAGATGAACTAAATTTTAGGTACTAAAACAAATTTTCGGTTTTGACGTCACATCGCTTATGCAAAAACATAACATCTAGAGATCCCCCGTTTATGCAATCTCTAAAAAACTCAAAACAAACTGTTTTAGCATCAAACTTTCAGCCATCAAAAGCCAAGCGCCAACAGATTTTCAGAAAAAAATACAGGTAATCTGATACATAAAGATCAGTCAACATTATCTCAATGGTCGTTCATACAAATTCTAAAAATTGCACTTATATAAGAACAACCAAACTGGAAAGATCTAAGAAAGAAGATAAGAAAGAGGATAAAGAGAAAAGCAAAAATGAAGAGCAAAACATAGCAGTCAAATTGCCGGAAAATAGCCGGCATTGACGCGATTGACGTGTATCGGGATTGAAACAGAACAAGAAAAAAGGAGATAGAAATAGACCTAAGATAGCATTATTTCCCAAGATTCAAAAAGTTCTATAATCGTTGTCCAGTTTCTTCATAAGGTCAGATAGCAATAGCTCTAATGAACTTTGATAACCTAATGCACTGACTTAATGACTGGCTTTTATCGGTTTATACTGTTTCTTTTGATTTTACCCATTTTGATATCGACCCTTTTCACTACGTTGCTTAATTCAATGCGTGAAATAATTTAAACTCCAATCAGTTGAAACTGAGTGAGAATCAGTTGAAACTGACTGAGATTAGTCACGGGTCAAACTTGAAAATCGTAACTTATATAAAACGAAAAACATGATCAAAAGGTAGAGCGAATTTTTTTTAAAAAAAAGAGCGCCTAAATTATAGCCGTTGAGAGGCCGACGGCGGCTATTAATAAAACAGCAGCAAAACCTCATCAGATAATCGCGAAGAAAAACATTGGACCCAAATAACTCTAAAAAACGGGGAAAAAATTCAGTTGAAAAGCAAGTAACATTCAAAAATAAACATTGGTTGTTCAGTATTTATATTTGACTATCCTTTTCTCAAAATAAACTAACGAAAACCGAATTCAATGATATAATTTGACAAAAAATATCAATTTTCTCCGAAAAGAATACCGTATCATTAATTTTCACACATCGTTTCATTGTATTCTCACTGAATTAAACACACCCTGAAAAAAAAATTTGATTTGGAAAAATTTGAAACTCAAATCGCTGAGGGTGCACAAAAAAGCTCATTCTATCAACTCAAAACAAAATCGAAGCCAAAAATTGTACAAAAAAAAACCGAAATGAGTTCTGAACAAAAGTAGGCAAAAGTCCTCATCACGGTAAAAACTGAAAATGAAACGTCTAATTATTGTACAAAATCCCTTTCCACTTACAGCGATATAAAAAAAGTCCTTTCAAAGATCCAAATACAAACTGCAGAAGAGGCTAACAAATACCCAAAAAAATGAGAAACACAAAAAAGTGAGTCAATCTTGCCCGTAAAACGCATTACTGAGCTCTAAAGAACAATGAAATAACAATTGAGGATGGTTGAACATTATTTCAATTTCATTTAAAAATTTTTGCTTGAAACAACCAAAAGCAGAAAATGAGCCAAGAACTATACCACTAAATTAGAGACAATAACAGATGCCAATTTATAAAAAAAACTTCTTGGCTCCTGCAGATTGAAGAACTGAAAAGCAAAATTTTCCAATAATTGAAACAAAGTTCAAAACTTTATTGAAAGGCAATAATTAGGAACCTATGAGTATAAAAACCTATTCAAAAAATCTATCCATCGTCAAGCACATAACAGTTTCATTGGTCACTTAAGAATAAAAAACTATAAAACTATACAAAATTTCAATGAACTTGATAAAAATATCAAACTGTATTGAAAATGAGCGAAATTGATGGAAAAACGACTAAAGAGAGGTGTAAAAAAGACAGCGAACCGATACAATACAAATAATTTGGATTGTAAACAACCAAGGAAAGGCCAATAATCGCCTCAGCTATCGCTTTGCGGCTAAAAAAAACAACCGGAAACCTGCCGAAAAATAGCCGCCAATGATTCCCATAACGCCGATTGGGAACACAAAAACAATGACAAAATTGATTGTAAAAAATAACATTTTTTTAAGTGCAAAGTATTTTGATTGGATTTTGTAGAAAGACATACTCTTGCTTCTTAATGAAAAAACACAGGGGCTAGCATACGAATGTCAAAAGGCACTAAAGATGTTAAGACTTGAAAAAACAGTTGAAGTACGCGGCATCTAAAACTGGGCTTTATGGTTTTATCGCGTTTCTATTTTGATTCCGTATTTTGACACTGATTCATTTCACTTTAGATTGCTCTACTGAGCAACAGCTGTTAATAAGCACTTTGATTAGGATAAACCAAGCAAGAAATTAATCCGCAAAAGTCAAAACAGTTTACGCAAAATGTTGAACAAGCCGTGAACAAAGGGAAAGCGAAACTAAATTTTTGTTAGACAAACTTGAAAAACATAGCATGAAAAGACCTAAAAAATAATCCGAATAATTGAAAACACTGAAAGCTACTGCACCTGACCAGCAGAACAACGCCAGAAATCATGAAAGTAGTTTCTCCAATTCAGAAACAAATAATAGCATTCAAAGTGTAAAAACTTCTAAGGTCTGCGTATTCAAAGCCAAGATGTTGAATATCAAGATCAACTAGATCTTATAACCTCAAAATATTCATCATAGGAAGCTGTAATGTTAAAATTCATGCAAAGACACAGCACCAAGCTAAAAAAATGACCACTTCTGCTCAGAATATTTTTGAAAGTGACAAAACTTTAAAAACAAGAACGAAAATCATCGTAAACTTGTATAATTCTTGAAATTTAAGTCCCCAAAAGAAATTATTTCTTGCTAAAAAACTGTGTATCATTTAGCTTGCAAGCTAGCAGCAATCTTGCTGAACAACAAAGGTTAACAGATACAAGAATAACAAAACTTCAAATCGAAAAAAAAAATCAGCAAAAATTAGGTAAAACTGCTCAATTTCTCGACGTTATGTCCACAAATCCAAGAACTATACCACTAAGTTAGAGACAATCAGATGCAAAACTTTTTAAAAAACTTCTTAGTTCCTACAAATTGAAAAACTGAAAAGCTAAAACTTTCCAAAAATTGAAACAAAGTTCCAGAATTTTTTGAAGGGTTTCCAATAATTAAGAACCTATGAGTATAAAAACCTAAACAGTGAACGGATACAATCCAAATAATTTAGATTGTAAAGAACCAGGGAAAGGCCAACAATGGCCTTAGCTATCGCTTTGCTGCTATTTAAACATAGCCGCAACCTGTCGGAATATAGCCGCCAAAGATTCCCACAACACCCATTGGGAACAGATGATAAAATTGATTGCAAAATAAAACATTTTTTAAGTGCAAACTATTTTGATTGGATTTCGTAGTAAAAATACTCTTGTTTCTTAAAGAAAAAACACAGGAGCTAGTATGCGAATGTCACAAAGAACGAAAGATCTTAACTAAGACTTGAAAAAACAGTTGAAGTACGGGCATCTAAAACTGGGCTTTATGGTTTTATCGCGTTTCTATTTTGATTTCGTATTAAGACACTGATTCTGTTCACTTTAGATTGCTTTACTTAGCAATTGCTGTTAAAAATCTCTGATTAGAAAAAGCCCAGCATAAAACGAATCCGTAGAAGTCAAAACATTTAACGCAAAAAATGTAGAACAAGCCGTGAACAAAGGGAAAGCGAAACCAAACTTTTGTTAGACAAAGTTGAAATACATAGAATGAAGAGACCTGAAATATAATCCAAATAACTGAAAAAAACACTGAATACTACTGTTCCTGACCAGCAGACCCATTGAACAATGCCAGAAAACATAAAAGTAGTTTCTCAAATTCAGAGAAACAGAAATAATAGCATTCAAAGTGTTAAAAACTTCTAAGATCTGCGTATTCAAAGCCAAGATGTTGAATATCAAGATCAACTAGATCTTATAACGTCAAAATATTCATCATAGGAAGCTGTAATGTTAAAATTCATGCAAAGACACAGCACCAAGCTCAAAAAAATGACCACTTCTGCTCAGAATATTTTTGAAAGTGACAAAACTTTAAAAACAAGAACGAAAATCATCGCAAACTTGTATAATTCTTGAAATTTAAGTCCCCAAAAGAAATTATTTCTTGCTAAAAAACTGTGTATCATTTAGCTTGCAAGCTAGAAGCAATCTTGCTGAACAACAAAGGTTAACCGATACAAGAATAACAAAACTTCAAATCGAAAAAAAAATCAGCAAAAATTAGGTAAAACTGCTCAAGTTCTCGACGTTATGTCCACAAAACCAAGAACTATACCACTAAGTTAAAGACAATCACAGATGCAAAACTTTTTAAAAAACTTCTTAGTTCCTACAAATTGAAAAACTGAAAAGCTAAAACTTTCCAAAAATTGAAACAAAGTTCCAGACTTTTTTGAAGGGTTTCCAATAATTAAGAACCTATGAGTATAAAAACCTAAACAGCGAACGGATACAATCCAAATAATTTAGATTGTAAAGAACCAGGGAAAGGCCAACAATGGCCTCAGCTATCGCTTTGCTGCTATTTAAACATAGCCGCAACCTGTCGGAATATAGCCGCCAATGATTCCCACAACACCCATTGGGAACAGATGATAAAATTGATTGCAAAATAAAACATTTTTTAAGTGCAAACTATTTTGATTGGATTTCGTAGTAAAAATACTCTTGTTTCTTAAAGAAAAAACACAGGGGCTAGTATGCGAATGTCACAAAGAACGAAAGATCTTAACTAAGACTTGAAAAAACAGTTGAAGTACGGGGCATCTAAAACTGGGCTTTATGGTTTTATCGCGTTTCTATTTTGATTTCGTATTATGACACTGATTCTGTTCACTTTAGATTGCTTTACTGAGCAATTGCTGTTAAAAATCTCTGATTAGAATAAGCCCAGCATAAAACGAATCCGTAGAAGTCAAAACATTTAACGCAAAAAATGTAGAACAAGCCGTGAACAAAGGGAAAGCGAAACCAAACTTATGTTAGACAAACTTGAAAAACATAGCATGAAAAGACCTAAAATATAATCCGAATAATTGAAAATACTGAAAGCTACTGCACCTGACCAGCAGAACAACGCCAGAAATCATAAAAGTAGTTTCTCCAATTCAGAAACATAATAGCATTCAAAGTGTAAAAACTTCTAAGGTCTGCGTATTCAAAGCCAAGATGTTGAATATCAAGATCAACTAGATCTTATAACGTGAAAATATTCATCATAGGAAGCCGTAATGTTAAAATTCATGCAAAGACACAGCACCAAGCTCAAAAAAATGACCACTTCTGCTCAGAATATTTTTGAAAGTGACAAAACTTTAAAAACAAGAACGAAAATCATCGCAAACTTGTATAATTCTTGAAATTTAAGTCCCCAAAAGAAATTATTTCTTGCTAAAAACTGTGTATCATTTAGCTTGCAAGCTAGAAGCAATCTTGCTGAACAACAAAGGTTAACCGATACAAGAATAACAAAACTTCAAATCGAAAAAAAAATCAGCAAAAATTAGGTAAAACTGCTCAATTTCTCGACGTTATGTCCACAAATCCAAGAACTATACCACTAAGTTAGAGACAATCAGATGCAAAACTTTTTAAAAAACTTCTTAGTTCCTACAAATTGAAAAACTGAAAAGCTAAAACTTTCCAAAAATTGAAACAAAGTTCCAGACTTCTTTGAAGGGTTTCCAATAATTAAGAACCTATGAGTATAAAAACCTAAACAGCGAACGGATACAATCCAAATAATTTAGATTGTAAAGAACCAGGGAAAGGCCAACAATGGCCTCAGCTATCGCTTTGCTGCTATTTAAACATAGCCGCAACCTGTCGGAATATAGCCGCCAATGATTCCCACAACACCCATTGGGAACAGATGATAAAATTGATTGCAAAATAAAACATTTTTTAAGTGCAAACTATTTTGATTGGATTTCGTAGTAAAAATACTCTTGTTTCTTAAAGAAAAAACACAGGGGCTAGTATGCGAATGTCACAAAGAACGAAAGATCTTAACTAAGACTTGAAAAAACAGTTGAAGTACGGGGCATCTAAAACTGGGCTTTATGGTTTTATCGCGTTTCTATTTTGATTTCGTATTATGACACTGATTCTGTTCACTTTAGATTGCTTTACTGAGCAATTGCTGTTGAAAATCTCTGATTAGAATAAGCCCAGCATAAAACGAATCCGTAGAAGTCAAAACATTTAACGCAAAAAATGTAGAACAAGCCGTGAACAAAGGGAAAGCGAAACCAACTTTTGTTAGACAAAGTTGAAATACATAGAATGAAAAGACCTGAAATATAATCCAAATAACTGAAAAAAACACCGAAAACTACTGTTCCTGACCAGCAGACCCATTGAACAATGCCAGAAAACATAAAGGTAGTTTCTCAAATTCAGAGAAACAGAAATAATAGCATTCAAAGTGTAAAAACTTCTAAGATCTGCGTATTCAAAGCCAAGATGTTGAATATCAAGATCAACTAGAGCTTATAACGTCAAAATGTTCATCATAGGAAGCTGTAAAATTCATGCATAGACACAGCACCAAGCTCAAAATAATGACCACTTCCGCTTAGAATATTTATGAAAGTGACAACACTTTGAAAACAAGAACGAAAATCATCAAAAATTTGTATAATTCTTTAAACTTATATCCACGAAATAAATTTTATGCTAAAAATTTGTATACCACTTAGCTTGCAAGCTAGCAGCAATCTTGCTGCACAAAAAAGGTAAACAGAAAAAGAATGACAAAACTTCAATTTGAAAAAATCAACGAAAAATAAATAAAACTGCTCAAGTTCTCGACGTTAATGTCCAAAATATTAAGAGCTATACCACTAAATTAGAAATAACAGATGCCAATTTTTTTTTTAAAAAAAAAAACTTCTTAGCTCCTACAGATTGAGGAATTGAAAAGCTAAAATTTTCCAAAAAAAAAATGAAAGTTCAAAACTTTATTGAAAGGTTTCCAAGAATTAATAAATTATAAGTACAAAAACCTATTCATTGCCACTAACAATATTCGGTAATCCCTCTTCAAGCACATTTCATTGGTCACTAAAGATTAAAAAACTAAAAAAAGTATACAACATTTTAACAAACTTTATTGAAAATGAGCGAAATTGATGAAAAAACGACTATATAGAGGTGTAAAAAAGACAGCGAACCGATACAATCCAAATATTTTAGATTGTAAAGAACCAAGGAAAGGCCAACAATAGCCTCAGCTATCGCTTTACGGTTATTAAAACATAGCTCGCAACCTGTCGGAAAATAGCCGCCATTTATTCCCATAACTCCGATTGGCAACAGAAAAGCGATGATAAAAATGATTCTAAAATAAAACATTTTTTGAAGTGCAAACTATTTTGATTGGATTTCGTAGTAAGACATACACTTGTTTCTTAAAAAAAACACAGGGGCTAGTATATGAATGCCAAAAAGCACTAAAAATAATAAGACTTGAAAAAACAGTTGAAGTACGGGGCATCTAAAGCTGGGCTTCATGGTTTTATAGCGTTTCTATTTTAATTTCGTATTTTGACACCGATTCTGTTCACCTTAGACTGCTTTACTGAGCAATTGCTGTTAAAAAACGCTTTGATTAGAATAAGCCAAGCATGAAACTAATACGGAGAAGTCAAAACATTTAACGCAAAAAATAAGCCATGAACAAAGGGAAAGCAAAAATAAATTTTTGTTAGAGAAAGTTGAAAAACATAGCATGAAAAGACCTGAAATAGAATCCAAGTAACTGAAAAAAACACTGAAAACTACTGTACCTGACCAGCAGACCCATTGAACAATGCCAGAAAACTTAAAAGTAGTTTCTCAAATTCAGAGAAACAGAAATAATAGCATTCAAAAAGTAAAAAACTTCTAAGATTGCGTATTCGAAGCCAAGATGTTGAATATCAAGAACAACTAGAGCTTCTAGCGTCAAAATGTTCATCAAAGGAAATTGTAATGTTAAAATTCATGCATAGACACAGCACCAAGCTCAAAATAATGACCACTTCCGCTCAGGATATTTTTGAAAATGACAAAACTTCGAAAACAAGAACAAAAATCATCGCAAATTTTTATAAATCTTTAAACTTATGTCCCCAAAACAATTATTTCTTGATAAAAAAAACAGTATGGCATTTATTTTGCAAGCTAGCAGCAATCTTGCTGCACAAAAAAGATAAACAGATACAAGAATGACAAAACTTATTTAAACATAGCCGCAACCTGTCGGAATATAGCCGCCAATGATTCCCACAACACCCATTGGGAACAGATGATAAAATTGATTGCAAAATAAAACATTAAAACATTTTTTAAGTGCAAACTATTTTGATTGGATTTCGTAGTAAAAATACTCTTGTTTCTTAAAGAAAAAACACAGGGGCTAGTATGCGAATGTCACAAAGAACGAAAGATCTTAACTAAGACTTGAAAAAACAGTTGAAGTACGGGGCATCTAAAACTGGGCTTTATGGTTTTATCGCGTTTCTATTTTGATTTCGTATTATGACACTGATTCTGTTCACTTTAGATTGCTTTACTGAGCAATTGCTGTTAAAAATCTCTGATTAGAATAAGCCCAGCATAAAACGAATCCGTAGAAGTCAAAACATTTAACGCAAAAAATGTAGAACAAGCCGTCAACAAAGGGAAAGCGAAACCAAACTTTTGTTAGACAAAGTTGAAATACAAAGAATGAAAAGACCTGAAATATAATCCAAATAACTGAAAAAAACACTGAAAACTAATGTTCCTGACCAGCAGACCCATTGAACAATGCCAGAAAACATAAAGGTAGTTTCTCAAATTCAGAGAAACAGAAATAATAGCATTCAAAGTGTAAAAACTTCTAAGATCTGCGTATTCAAAGCCAAGATGTTGAATATCAAGATCAACTAGAGCTTATAACGTCAAAATGTTCATCATAGGAAGCTGTAAAATTCATGCATAGACACAGCACCAAGCTCAAAATAATGACCACTTCCGCATAGAATATTTATGAAAGTGACATCACTTTGAAAACAAGAACGAAAATCATCAAAAATTTGTATAATTCTTTAAACTTATATCCACGAAATAAATTTTATGCTAAAAATTTGTATACCACTTAGCTTGCAAGCTAGCAGCAATCTTGCTGCACAAAAAAGGTGAACAGAAAAAGAATGACAAAACTTCAATTTGAAAAAATCAACGAAAATTAAATAAAACTGCTCAAGTTCTCGACGTTAATGTCCAAAATATTAAGAGCTATACCACTAAATTAGAAATAACAGATGCCAATTTTTTTTTAAAAAAAAACTTCTTAGCTCCTACAGATTGAGGAATTGAAAAGCTAAAATTTTCCAAAAAAAAAATGAAAGTTCAAAACTTTATTGAAAGGTTTCCAAGAATTAATAAATTATAAGTACAAAAACCTATTCATTGCCACTGACAATATTCGGTAATCCCTCTTCAAGCACATTTCATTGGTCACTAAAGATTAAAAAACTAAAAAAGTATACAACAATTTAACAAACTTTATTGAAAATGAGCGAAATTGATGAAAAAACGACTATATAGAGGTGTAAAAAAGACAGCGAACCGATACAATCCAAATACTTTAGATTGTAAAGAACCAAGGAAAGGCCAACAACAGCCTCAGCTATCGCTTTACGGTTATTAAAACATAGCTCGCAACCTGTCGGAAAATAGCCGCCATTTATTCCCATAACTCCGATTGGCAACAGAAAAGCGATGATAAAAATGATTCTAAAATAAAACATTTTTTGAAGTGCAAACTATTTTGATTGGATTTCGTAGTAAGACATACACTTATTTCTTTAAAAAAAACACAGGGGCTAGTATATGAATGCCAAAAAGCACTAAAAATGTTAAGACTTGAAAAAACAGTTGAAGTACGGGGCATCTAAAGCTGGGCTTCATGGTTTTATAGCGTTTCTATTTTAATTTCGTATTTTGACACTGATTCTGTTCACCTGAGACTGCTTTACTGAGCAATTGCTGTTAAAAAACGCTTTGATTAGAATAAGCCAAGCATGAAACTAATACGGAGAAGTCAAAACATTTAACGCAAAAAATAAGCCATGAACAAAGGGAAAGCGAAAATAAATTTTTGTTAGAGAAAGTTGAAAAACATAGCATGAAAAGACCTGAAATAGAATCCAAGTAACTGAAAAAAACACTGAAAACTACTGTACCTGACCAGCAGACCCATTGAACAATGCCAGAAAACTTAAAAGTAGTTTCTCAAATTCAGAGAAACAGAAATAATAGCATTCAAAAAGTAAAAAACTTCTAAGATTGCGTATTCGAAGCCAAGATGTTGAATATCAAGAACAACTAGAGCTTCTAGCGTCAAAATGTTTATCAAAGGAAGCTGTAATGTTAAAATTCATGCATAGACTCAGCACCAAGCTCAAAATAATGACCACTTCCGCTCAGGATATTTTTGAAAATGACAAAACTTCGAAAACAAGAACAAAAATCATCGCAAATTTGTATAAATCTTTAAACTTATGTCCCCAAAACAATTATTTCTTGATAAAAAAACAGTATGGCATTTATTTTGCAAGCTAGCAGCAATCTTGCTGCACAAAAAAGATAAACAGATACACGAATGACAAAACTTCAATTTGAAAAAATCAGCGAAAATTAAATAAAACTGTTCAAGTTCTCGACGTTAATGTCCAAAAAATTAAGAACTATACCACTAAATTAGAGACAATAACAGAGGCCATTTTTTTTTTAAAAAACTTAGCTCCTACAGATTGAAAAACTGAAAAGCTAAAATTTTCCAATAAATGAAACAAAGTTCAAAACTTTATTGAAAGGTTTCCAATAATTAGGAACCTATGAGTATAAAAACCTATTCATTGCCACTAACAATATTTGGTAATCCCTCGTCAAGCACATAACAGTTTCATTGGTCACAAAAGATTAAAAAAGTATAAAACTAAACAAAATTTCAATGAACTTGATAAAAAATATCAAACTTTATCGAAAATCAGCGAAATTGATGAAATAACGACAAAAGAGAGGTAAAAAGACAGCGAACGGATACAAAACAAATATTTTAGATTGTAAAGAACCACGGAAAGGCCAACAATAGCCTCAGCTATCGCTTTACGGCTATTAAAACAGAGCCGCAACCTGTCGGAAAAAAGCCGCCATTTATTCCCATAGCTCCGGTTGGCAACAGAAAAGCGATGATAAAATTGATTGTATAATAAAACATTTTTTAAGTGCGAACTATTTTGATTGGATTTCGTAGTGAGACATACACTTGTTTCTTAAATAAAAAACACAGGGGCTAGTATATGAATGCCAAAAAGCACTAAAGATGTTAAGACCTGAAAAAACAGTTGAAGTACGGGGCATCTAAAGCTGGGCTTTATGGTTTTATAGCGTTTCTATTTTAATTTCGTATTTTGACACTGATTCTGTTCACTTTAGACTGCTTTAGTGAGCACTTGCTGCTAAAAAGCTCTTTGATTAGAATAAGCCCAGCATAAAACTAATCCGGAGAAGTCAAAACATTTAACGCAAAAAATGTAGAACAAGCCTTGAACAAAGGGAAAGCGAAACTAAACTTTTGTTAGACAAAGTTGAAATACATAGAATGAAAAAACCTGAAATATAATCCAATTAACTGAAAAAAAAACTGAAAACTACTGTACCTGACCAGCAGACCCATTGAACAAGGATAGAAAACATAAAAGTAGTCTCTCAAATTCAGAAATAAATAATAGCACTCAAAGTGTAAAAACGTCTAAGATCTGCGTATTCAAAGCCAAGATGTTGAATATCAAGATCAACTAGAGCTTATTACGTCAAAATGTTCATCAAAGGAAGCTGTAATGTTAAAATTTATGCATAGACACAGCACCAAGCTCAAAATAATGACCACTTCCGCTCAGGATATTTTTGAAAATGACAAAACTTCGAAAACAAGAACAAAAATCATCGCAAATTTGTATAAATCTTTGAACTTATGTCCCCAAAACAATTATTTCTTGATAAAAAAACAGTATGGCATTTATTTTGCAAGCTAGCAGCAATCTTGCTGCACAAAAAAGATAAACAGATACAAGAATGACAAAACTTCAATTTGAAAAAATCAGCGAAAATTAAATAAAACTGTTCAAGTTCTCGACGTTAATGTCCAAAAAATTAAGAACTATACCACTAAATTAGAGACAATAACAGAGGCCATTTTTAAAAAAAATACTTAGCTCCTACAGATTGAAAAACTGAAAAGCTAAAATTTTCCAATAAATGAAACGAAGTTCAAAACTTTATTGAAAGGTTTCCAATAATTAGGAACCTATGAGTATAAAAACCTATTCATTGCCACTAACAATATTTGGTAATCCCTCGTCAAGCACATAACAGTTTCATTGGTCACAAAAGATTAAAAAACTATAAAACTAAACAAAATTTCAATGAACTTGATAAAAATATCAAACTTTATCGAAAATCAGCGAAATTGATGAAATAACGACAAAAGAGAGGTGTAAAAAAGACAGCGAACGGATACAAAACAAATATTTTAGATTGTAAAGAACCACGGAAAGGCCAACAATAGCCTCAGCTATCGCTTTGCGGCTATTAAAACATAGCCGCAACCTGTCGGAAAAGCCGCCATTTATTCCCATAGCTCCGGTTGGCAACAGAAAAGCGATGATAAAATTGATTGTATAATAAAACATTTTTTAAGTGCGAACTATTTTGATTGGATTTCGTAGTGAGACATACACTTGTTTCTTAAATAAAAAACACAGGGGCTAGTATATGAATG
Organism: Convolutriloba macropyga; assembly: GCF_964194025.1. Taxonomy (NCBI): domain Eukaryota; kingdom Metazoa; phylum Xenacoelomorpha; order Acoela; family Convolutidae; genus Convolutriloba; species Convolutriloba macropyga. The sequence continues at coordinate 24,796,180 of NC_134470.1, forward strand.
CCAAAAAGCACTAAAGATGTTAAGACCTGAAAAAACAGTTGAAGTACGGGCATCTAAAGCTGGGCTTTATGGTTTTATAGCGTTTCTATTTTAATTTCGTATTTTGACACTGATTCTGTTCACTTTAGACTGCTTTAGTGAGCACTTGCTGCTAAAAAGCTCTTTGATTAGAATAAGCCCAGCATAGAACTAATCCGGAGAAGTCAAAACATTTAACGCAAAAAATGTAGAACAAGCCTTGAACAAAGGGAAAGCGAAACTAAACTTTTGTTAGACAAAGTTGAAATACATAGAATGAAAAAACCTGAAATATAATTTAAATAACTGAAAAAAACTGAAAACTACTGTACCTGACCAGCAGACCCATTGAACAAGGATAGAAAACATAGAAGTAGTTTCTCAAATTCAGAAATAAATAATAGCACTCAAAGTGTAAAAACGTCTAAGATCTGCGTATTCAAAGCCAAGATGTTAAATATCAAGATCAACTAGAGCTTATTACGTCAAAATGTTCATCAAAGGAAGCTGTAATGTTAAAATTCATGCATAGACACAGCACCAAGCTCAAAATAATGACCACTTACGCTCAGAATAATTTTGAAAGTGACAAAACTTTGAAAACAAGAACGAAAATCATCGCAAATTTGTATAATTCTTTGAACTTATGTCCCCCAAAAAGCAATTATTTCTTGCTAAAAAACTGAATACCTTTTAGCTTTCAAGCTAGCAGCAATCTTGCTGCACAACAAAGGTTAACAGATACAAGAATAACAAAACTTCAAATTGAAAAAAATCAGCGAAAATTAAATAAAACTGTTCAAGTTCTCGACGTTAATGTCCAAAATATTAAGAGCTATACCACTAAATTAGAAATAAAAGATGCCATTTTTTTTTAAAAAACTTCTTAGCTCCTACAGATTGAGGAATTGAAAAGCTAAAAAAATGAAAGTTCAAAACTTTATTGAAAGGTTTCCAAGAATTAATAAATTATAAGTACAAAAACGTATTCATTGCCACTGACAATATTCGGTAATCCCTCTTCAAGCACAAGAGTTTCATTGGTCACTAAAGATTAAAAAACTAAAAAAAAGTATACAACAATTTAACAAACTTGGTAAAAATATCAAACTTTATTGAAAATGAGCGAAATTGATGAAAAAACGACTAAATAGAGGTGTAAAAAAGACAGCGAACCGATACAATCCAAATATTTTAGATTGTAAAGAACCAAGGAAAGGCCAGCAATAGCCTCAGCTATCGCTTTACGGTTATTAAAACATAGCTCGCAACCTGTTGGAAAATAGCCGCCATTTATTCCCATAACTCCGATTGGCAACAGAAAAGCGATGATAAAAATGATTCTAAAATAAAACATTTTTTGAAGTGCAAACTATTTTGATTGGATTTCGTAGTAAGACATACACTTGTTTCTTAAAGAAAAAACACAGGGGCTAGTATATGAATGCCAAAAAGCACTAAAAATGTTAAAGACTCGAAAAAACAGTTGAAGTACGGGGCATCTAAAGCTGGGCTTCATGGTTTTATAGCGTTTCTATTTTAATTTCGTATTTTGACACTGATTCTGTTCACCTTAGACTGCTTTACTGCGCAATTGCTGTTAAAAAAGCTTTGATTAGAATAAGCCAAGCATGAAACTAATACGGAGAAGTCAAAACATTTAACGCAAAAAATAAGCCATGAACAAAGGGAAAGCGAAAATAAATTTTTGTTGGAGAAAGTTGAAAAACATAGCATGAAAAGACCTGAAATAGAATCCAAGTAACTGAAAAAAACACTGAAAACTACTGTACCTGACCAGCAGACCCATTGAACAATGCCAGAAAACTTAAAAGTAGTTTCTCAAATTCAGAGAAACAGAAATAATAGCATTCAAAAAGTAAAAAACTTGTAAGATTGCGTATTCGAAGCCAAGAACTTGATAAAAATATCAAACTTTATCGAAAATCAGCGAAATTGATGAAATAACGACAAAAGAGAGGTGTAAAAAAGACAGCGAACGGATACAAAACAAATATTTTAGATTGTAAAGAACCACGGAAAGGCCAACAATAGCCTCAGTTATCGCTTTGCGGCTATTAAAACATAGCCGCAACCTGTCGGAAAAAAGTCGCCATTTATTCCCATAGCTCCGGTTGGCAACAGCAAAGCGATGATAAAATTGATTGTATAATAAAACATTTTTTAAGTGCGAACTATTTTGATTGGATTTCGTTTAAGACCTAAAGATGTTAAGACCTAAAGTTTAAGACCTAAAGATGTTAAGACCTAAAGATGTTAAGACCTGAAAAAACAGTTGAAGTACGGGGCATCTAAAGCTGGGCTTTATGGTTTTATAGCGTTTCTATTTTAATTTTGTATTTTGACACTGATTCTGTTCACTTTAGACTGCTTTAGTGAGCACTTGCTGCTAAAAAGTTCTTTGATTAGAATAAGCCCAGCATAAAACTAATCCGGAGAAGTCAAAACATTTAACGCAAAAAATGTAGAACAAGCCTTGAACAAAGGGAAAGCGAAACTAAACTTTTGTTAGACAAAGTTGAAATACAGAATGAAAAAAACCTGAAATATAATCCAAATAACTGAAAAAAAAACTGAAAACTACTGTACCTGACCAGCAGACCCATTGAACAAGGATAGAAAACAAAAGTAGTTTCTCAAATTCAGAAATAAATAATAGCACTCAAAGTGTAAAAACTTCTAAGATCTGCGTATTCAAAGCCAAGATGTTGAATATCAAGATCAACTAGAGCTTATTACGTCAAAATGTTCACCAAAGGAAGCTGTAATGTTAAAATTCATGCATAGACACAGCACCAAGCTCAAAATAATGACCACTTACGCTCAGATTAATTTTGAAAGTGACAAAACTTTGAAAACAAGAACGAAAATCATCGCAAATTTGTATAATTCTTTGAACTTATGTCCCCCAAAAAGCAATTATTTCTTGCTAAAAAAACTGAATACCTTTTAGCTTTCAAGCTAGCAGCAATCTTGCTGCACAAAAAGGTTAACAGATACAAGAATAACAAACCTTCAAATTGAAAAAAATCAGCGAAAATTAAATAAAACTGCTCAAGTTCTCGACGTTAATGTCCACAAAACCAAGAACTATAGCAATAAATTAGAGACAATCACAGATGCCAATTCTTAAAAAAACTTCTTGGCTCCTGCAGATTGAAAAACTGAAAAGCTAAAATTTTCCAAAAAATGAAACAAAGTTCCAAACTTTATTGAAGGGTTTCCAATAATTAGGAACCTATCAGTATAAAAACCTATTCATTGCCCCTAACAATATTCGGTAATCCATCGCCGAGCACATAACAGTTTCATTCGTCACTAAGGATTAAAAAACTATGAAACTATACAAAATTTCAATGAACTTGATAAAAATGGATATCTCTGGGCGCTACCTGTTATCCCTTTTTGAACAGTCAGGGCCATCAAAAAAGTGTGCAACCATCTTAAAAAACAGCAACCATTCAATACAAACTCTTTCGATTGTAAAGATGAGAGCGCTATAATAGCCGGCTTTTATACAAAAATAACCGAATAACGTCGGACGAACTACTTTCAAACGACTGCCTCTGATAGTCGATAGCTCAAGCTTAGGGAACCTACCTTAACCGGTGAGGGGGCATGAGAGAATGGCGCGGTAACCAAATCACAGACAATTGCCTTTGAAACCACAAATTTTAAGCATACATCAGAGTTAACTGCGGAAAAATGTTCAGGATCTGCTTTGCACAGCATGAATGTCGTTTCATTTGGAAGTTTTGGTGAATCGTATACTCAGAGATTACAGACTAACAAGGCTCTTAGCGAACTGATCAGCATCTAAATGCTGTCCAGCTTGACCAGCTTAACTTGTTTCTCAACGAAAAAATTCGGGACAATTTTTGGTCAGAAATACAGTAGTACGAAAGAATCAACATGACCAAAAACAATACCAACAAACTTCGTTTGAAAGCAATTAAAAAATGCGTCAAATAAATACGTCGGGTAGTCTTAACTCCATTTCAAAAAAAAATGCCATCATTTATGCAAGCTCCGCAACAACAAACATGCTATGCCATAACTTTTCTGGAGGCCATCTTGAAATTAAACTTTCATCAACAATTTAATTGCATTAAATTGTTGATGAAAGTTTAATTTCAAGATGGCCTCCAGAAAAGTTATGGCATAGCGAGTTTGTTGTTGCGGAGCTTGCATAAATTATGGCGTTTCTTTTAAATGGAGTTAAGATTACCCGACGCATTTATTTGAAGCTTTTTATAATTGCTTTCAAACAAAGTTTGTTGGTATTGTTTTTGGTTATGTTGATTCTTTCGTACTACTGTATTTCTGAACAAAAATTGTCCCGAATTTTTTCGTTGAGAAACAAGTTAAGCTGGTCAAGCTGGACGGCATTTAGATGCTGATCATTTGGCTAAGAGCCTTGTTAGTCTGTAATGTCTGAGTATACGATTCACCAAAATTTCAATGAAAAGACATTCATGCTGTGCAAAGCAGATCTTGAAAACTTTCGCACAGTTAACTCTGATGTATGCTAAAAATTTGTGGTTTGAAAGGCAATTGTCTGTGATTTGGTTACCCCGCCCCATTTTCATGCCCCCTCACCGGTTAAGGTAGGTTCCCTAAGCCTGAGCTGTCGTCTATCAGAGGCAGTCGTTTGAAAGTAGTTCGTCCGACGTTAGTCGGTTATTTTTGTATAATAGCCGGCTATTATGGCGCTCTTATCTTTACAATCGAAAGAGTTTGTATTGAATTGTTGCTGTCTTTTTCAAGAAGTTTGAACACATTTTCTGATGAACATGACTGTTCAAAACGGGATAAAAGGTAGCGCCCAGAGGATATTAAGTTTCATTAGAGGCCCGTAGCTGGCTTTAGTAGTCTTTCAATTAATTAAGAGTGCTAAACGTGCTGCCGCTTTAAAACCGCAAATTTTAACCATACAGAGTTAACTATGCAAAAACTTAGATCTGCTTTGCACAGCATGAATGTCTTTTCATTCAGAAATTTTGGTGAACCGTATACTCAGACATTACAGACTAACAAGGCTCTTAGCCAACTGATCAGCATCTAAATGCCGTCCAGCTTGACCAGCTTAACTTGTTTCTCAAAGAAAAAAAAATCGGCACAATTTTTGGTCAGAAAAACAGTAGTACGAAAGAATCAACATGACCAAAAACAATTAAAATGCGACCAATTAAAAAATGCGTCAAATAAATGCGTCGGGAAATCTTAACTCCATTTCAAAAACTACTGCCATCATTTATGCAAGCTCCGCTACAACAAACTTGCTATGCCATAACTTTTTTGGAGGCCATCTTGAAATTAAACTTTCATCAACAATTTAATGCAATGTCACAACCTGAGCAGCCAAAATACCTAAAAAATTTTCTAAAAGACGAAACAAAGTTCAAAATCTTAATAAAAAATCTCCAATATTTAGGAACATATCAGCATAAAGATGTTGAACAAAAGCTTAAAGTAGCCGTGAACAAAGGGAAAGCGATAATAAATTTTTGTTAGACAAAGTTGAAAAACATAGCAGGAAAAGACCTTAAATACAATCCAGATAACTGAAAAAAACACTGAAAACTACTGTACCTGACCAGCAGACCCATTGAACAATGCCAGAAAAAATAAAAATAGCTTCTCAATTTCAGAGAAACAGAAATATCAGCAATCAAAGTGTAAAAACTTCTCAGATCTGCGTATTCAAAGCCAAGATGTTGAATATCAAGATCAACTAGAGCTTATAACCTCAAAATTTCCATCACAGAAACTGTAATTATAAATTTCAAGCATAGACAAAACAACAAGATCAAAATATTGACCACTTCAGCTCAGAGTATTTTTAAAAGTGTCAAAACTTTGAAAACAAGAACGAAAATCATCGCAAATTTGTATAATTCTTTCAACTTATGACGCAATTATTTCTTGCTAAAAAGATGTATGGTATTTACTTTGCAAGCTAGCAGCAATCTTGCTGCAAAAGAAAGGTAAACAGATACAAGAATGGAAAAACTTAAATTTGAAAAATCACCGAATGAAAAGTCAATAGAAATAACAGCATTCAAAATGTAAAAAACTTCTAAGATCGGCGTATTCAAAGCCTAGATGTTGAATTTCAAGATCAACTAGAGCTTATAACCTCAAAAATTCCATCACAGAAACTGTAATGTTAAATTTCAAGCATAGAAACAGCACCAAGCTCAAAATAATGACCACTTCCACTCAGAGTATTTTTGAAAGTGTCAGAACTTCGAAAACAAGAACAAAAATCATCAAAAATATGTATAATTCTTTAAACTTATGTCACCAAAAAGCAACTATTTCTTGCTAAAAAAACTGTATAGCATTTAGCTTGCAAGCTAGCAGCAATCTTGCTGCACAAAAAAGGTAAACAGTTACAAGAATGACAAAACTTCAATTTGAAAAAATCAGCGAAAATTAAATAAAATTGCTCAAGTTCTCGACGTTAATGTCTACAAAGCCAAGAACTATACCACTAAATTAGAAAAAATAACAGATGCCATTTTTTAAAGAAAAACTTCTTGGCTCCTACACATTGAAAAATTGAAAAGCTAACATTTTCCAAAAAATGAAACAACGTTCAAAACTTTATTGAAAGGTTTCCAAAAATTAAGAAATTTTGAGTATAAAAACCTATTCATTGCCACTAACAATATTTGGTAATCCCTCGTCAAGCACATAACAGTTTCATTGGTCAGAAAAGATTAAAAAACTATAAAACTAAAAAAATTTTCAATGACCTTGATAAAAATGGATATCTCTGGGCGCTACCTGTTATCCCTTTTTGAACAATCAGGGTCATCAAAAAAAGTGTGCAACCATCCTAAAAAACAGCAACCATTCAATACAAACTCTTTCGATTGTAAAGATAGGAGCGGTACAATAGCCGGCTATTATACAAAAATAACCGAATAACGTCGGACGAACTACTTTCAAACGACTGCCTCTGATAGTCGATAGCTCAAGCTTAGGGAACCTACCTTAACCGGTGAGGGGGCATGAAAATAGGGCGGGGTAACCAAATCACAGACAATTGCCTTTCAAACCACAAATTTTTAGCATACATCAGAGTTAACTGTGCGAAAGTTTTCAAGATCTGCTTTGCACAGCATGAATGTCTTTTCATTGAAATTTTGGTGAATCGTATACTCAGACATTACAGACTAACAAGGCTCTTAGCCAAATGATCAGCATCTAAATGCCGTCCAGCTTGACCAGCTTAACTTGTTTCTCAACGAAAAAATTCGGGACAATTTTTGGTCAGAAATACAGTAGTACGAAAGAATCAACATAACCAAAAACAATACCAACAAACTTTCTTTGAAAGCAATTATAAAAAGCTTCAAATAAATGCGTCGGGTAATCCTAACTCCATTTAAAAGAAACGCCATCATTTATGCAAGCTCCGCAACAACAAACTCGCTATGCCATAACTTTTCTGGAAGCCATCTTGAAATTAAACTTTCATCAACAATTTAATGCAATGTCACAACCTGAGCAGCCAAAATACCTAAAAAATTTTCTAAAAAATGAAACAAAGTTCAAAATCTTTAAAAAAACCTCAAATATTTAGGAACAAATCAGCATAAAGATGTTGAACAAAAGCTTAAAGTAGCAGTGAACAAAGGGAAAGCGATACTAAATTTTTGTTAGAAAAGTTGAAAAACACAGCATGAAAAGACCTAAAATACAATCCAAATAGCTTAAAAAAACACTGAAAACTACTGTACCTGACCAGCAGACCCATTGAACAATGCCAGAAAACATAAAAGTAGCTTCTCAAATTCAGATAAATAGAAATAACAGCAATCAAAGTGTAAAAACTTCTCAGATCTGCGTATTCAAAGCCAAGATGTTGAATATCAAGAACAACTAGAGCTCATAACCTCAAAAATTCCATCACAGAAACTGTAATTTTGAATTTCAAGCATAGACACAGCACCAAGCTCAAAATAATGACCACTTCCGCTCAGGATATTTTTGAAAATGACAAAACTTCGAAAACAAGAACAAAAATCATCGCAAATTTGTATAAATCTTTAAACTTATGTCCCCAAAACAATTATTTCTTGCTAAAAAACTATATCATTTAGCTTGCAAGCTAGCAGCAATCTTGCTGCACAAAAAAGGTAAACAGATACAAGAATGACAAAATTTCAATTTGAAAAAATCACCGAAAATTAAATAAAACTGCTCAAGTTGTCGACGTTAATGTCTACAAAACCAAGAACTATACCACTAAATTAGAGAAAATAACATGCAAAATTTTTTTAAGAACTTCTTGCTCCTACAGATTGAAAAACTGAAAAGTTAAAATATTCCAAAAATTGAAACAAAGTTCCAAACACTATTTAAAGCTTTCCAATAATTAGGAACCTTTGAGTAAAAAAACCTATTCATTGTCACTAACAATATTCGGTAATCCATCGTCCAGCACATAAGTTTTATTGGTCCCTAAAGATTAGAGAACTATAAAACTATACAAATTTCATAAAACTTGATAAAAATATCAAACGTTAGTGAAAAGACGCAATAATTGTAACAGCAAAGCTTAAAAACCAGTTCTTGGTCTCTAGAATTATCTTTGACAACATGCAAAAATGCAAAAAAATTAATTTCAGAAACATTCATATGCATCTAGAAACTATCCAGTAACCCATCTTTAGGCCCTAAATGATCCACTCAACCATAAATATCAAGAACTCAAAAAACGACGAAGACTTTGAAAAAACAAAAATTGAAAAATAATCATTTTGGTTGTTTAAGTTCGCATTACCAAATTATGTAGCAAAAAACAAACATAAAGAAGAATTATGAATTGGAATGCGCCATTGTGAACTTTAAAAGACGTTATTTTGATACTTATCTAACAAAAAAACTAAAACATGACGAAAAAACATAAAATGAACCAATTTGAACTCAAAAACGGTAACATTTGATCTTTTAGCCTTGCCTTTCGGCCTTTTAAGCACATTAAGCACTCTTAGTATTCGAAAGAATACTAAAGCTATCCTCTAATGAAACTGAATATCCAATGGCCGCTACCTGTTATTCCGATTTGACCGGTCAAAGTCAAAAAAACGTGCGCAAAAATCTTTTAAAAAAGACAGAGCACTAATTCAATGCAAATTCTTTCGATAGTAAAGATAGGAGCGCTATAATAGCCGGCTATTACATAAAAATAACCGACTAACGTCGCACGATTTACTTTCAAAAGACTGCCTCTGATAGTCGATAGCTCAAGCTTAGGGAACCTACCTTAACCGGTGAGGGGGCATGAAAATGGGGCGGGGAAACCAAACCACAGACAATTGCCTTTCAAACCACAAATAATAAGCATACATCAGAGTTAACTACGCAAAAAAATTCAGGATCTGCTTTGCACAGCATGAATGTCTTTTCATTCAGAAATTTTGGTGAATCGTATACTCAGAGTTTACAGACTAACAAGGCTCTTAGCGAACTGATCAGCATCTAAAAGCCCTCAAGCTTTATAAGCTTAACCAGTTTCTCTTAAGTGAACCAAAAAAGTGAACCAAATTGAACTCAAAAATTACAAATTATTGTTCAGAAAAACAGTAGTACGAAAGAATCATCATGACCAAAAATAATAGCAACAAACTTTGCTTGAGAGCAATTTAAAAATACATCAAATAAATGTGTCGGGTAATCTACTCCAAATTCAAAAAAAAATCTGCTATCAATTATGCCAACTCCCTTACAACATGAAAAAAGTGAACCAAATTGAGCGGCAGCACGTTTAGCACTCTTAAGTAATTGAAAGACTACTAAAGCCAGCTACGGGCCTCTAATGAAACTTAATATCCTCTGGGCGCTACCTTTTATCCCGTTTTGAACAGTCAGGTTCATCAGAAAATGTGTTCAAACTTCTTGAAAAAGAAAGCAACAATTCAATACAAACTCTTTCGATTGTAAAGATAAGAGCGCCATAATAGCCGGCTATTATACAAAAATAACCGACTAACGTCGGACGAACTACTTTCAAACGACTGCCTCTGATAGACGACAGCTCAGGCTTAGGGAACCTACCTTAACCGGTGAGGGGGCATGAAAATGGGGCGGGGTAACCAAATCACAGACAATTTCTTTTCAAACCAAAAATTTTAAGCACACATCAGAGTTAACTGCGGAAAAATGTTCAGGATCTGCTTTGCACAGCATGACTGTCGTTTCATTCGGAAGTTTTGGTGAATCGTATACTCAGAGATTACAGAATAACAAGGCTCTTAGCGAACTGATCAGCATCTATAAGCCCTCGAGCTTTACCAGCTTAACCAGTTTCTCAACGAAAAAGTCGCGAAAGTTTTTGGTCAGAAAAATATTAGTACGAAAGAATCAACATGACCAAAAATAATAGCAAAAGACTTTGTTTGAGAGCAATTTAAAAATACATCAAATAAATGCGTCGGGTAATCTACTCCAAATTTAGAGTACAATTTAGAGTACAAATTTACAAATTTTGACCGTTCATCCTTGCAATTTGTCCTTGAAAGCACATTCAGCACTCTTGAGTAATTTAAAGACTACTAAAGCCAGCTACGGGCCTCCAATGAAACTTAATATCCTCTGGGCGCTACGTTTTACCCCGTTTTGAACAGTCAGGGTCATCAAAAATTGTGTGCAAACATCTTGAAAAGGACAGCAACAATTCAATACAAACTCTTTCGATTGTAAAGACAGGAGCGCTATAATAGCCGGCTATTATACAAAAATAACCGACTAACGTCGGACGAACTATTTTCAAACGACTGCCTCTGATAGTCGATAGCTCAAGATTAGGGAACCGACCTTAACCGGTGAGGGGGCATAATAATGGGGCGGGGTAACTAAATCATAGACAATTGCCATTAAAACCGCAAACTTTAACCATACAGAGCTAACTATGCAAAAACTTAGATCTGCTTTGCACAGCATGAATGTCTTTTCATTCAGAAATTTTGGTGAACCGTATGCTCAGACATTACAGACTAACAAGGCTCTTAGCCAACTGATCAGCATCTAAATGCCGTCCAGCTTGACCAGCTTAACTTGTTTCTCAAAGAAAAAAATCGAGACAATTTTTGGTCAGAAAAACAGTAGTACGAAAGAATCAACATGACCAAAAACAATACCACAAACTTCGTTTGAAAGCAATTAAAAAATGCGTCAAATAAATGCGTCGGGAAATCTTAACTCCATTTCAAAAACTACTGCCATCATTAATGCAAGCTCCGCTACAACAAACTTGCTATGCCATAACTTTTTTGGAGGCCATCTTGAAATTAAACTTTCATCAACAATTTAATGCAATGTCACAGCCTGACCAGCCAAAATACCTATAAAATTTTCTAAAAAATGAAACAAAGTTCAACATCTTAATGAAAAGGAACCTACCTTATCCGGTGAGGGGGCATGAAAATGGGGCGGGGTAACCAAACCACAGACAATTGCCTTTGAAACCACAAATTTTAAGCATACATCAGAGTTAACTACGCAAAAAGTTTCAGGATCTGCTTTGCACAGCATGAATGTCTTTTCATTCGGAAGTTTTGGTGAATCGTATACTCAGAGTTTACAGACTAACAAGGCTCTTAGCGAACTGATCAGCATCTAAAAGCCCTCAAGCTTTATCAGCTTAACCAGTTTCTCTTAAATGAACCAAAAAAGTGAACCAAATTGAACTCAAAATTTACAAATTTTTGTTCAGAAAAACAGTAGTACGAAAGAATCATCATGACCAAAAAGAATAGCAACAAACTTCGTTTGAGAGCAATTTAAAAATACATCAAACAAATGCGTCGGGTAATCTACTGCAAATTCAAAAAAATCTGCTATCAATTAAGCCAACTCCCTTACAACACGAAAAAAGTGAACCAAATTGAGCGGCAGCACGTTTAGCGCTCTTAATTAATTGAAAGACTACTAAAGCCAGCTACGGGCCTCTAATGAAACTTATTATCCTCTGGGCGCTACCTTTTATCCCGTTTTGAACAGTCATGTTCATCAGAAAATGTGTTCAAACTTCTTGAAAAAGACAGCAAAAATTCAATACAAACTCTTTCGAGTGTAAAGATAGGAGCGCTATAATAGCAGGCTATTATACAAAAATAACCGAATAACGCCGGACGAACTACTTTCAAACGACTGCCTCTGATAGTCGACAGCTCAGGCTTAGGGAACCTACCTTAACCGGTGCGGGGGCATGAAAATGGGGCGGGGTAACCAAATCACAGACAATTTCTTTTCAAACCAAAAATTTTAAGCACACATCAGAGTTAATTGCGGAAAAATGTTAAGGATCTGCTTTGCACAGCATGAAAGTCGTTTCATTCGGAAGTTCTGATGAATCGTATACTCAGAGATTACAGACTAAAAAGGCTCTTAGCGAACTGATCAGCATCTAAAAGCCCTCAAGCTTTATCAGCTTAACCAGTTTCTCTTAAGTGAACCAAAAAAGTGAACCAAATTGAACTCAAAATTTACAAATTTTTGTTCAGAAAAAGAGTAGTACGAAAGAATCATCATGACCAAAAATAATAGCAACAAACTTCGTTTGAGAGCAATTTAAAAATACATCAAATAAATGCGTCGGGTAATCTACTCCAAATTCAAAAAAAAATCTGCTATCAATTATGCAAACACCCTTACAACACGAAAAAAGTGAACCAAATTGAACTCCAAATTTACAAATTTTGACCGTTCATCCTTGCAATTCGTCCTTGAAAGCACATTCAGCACTCTTGAGTAATTGAAAGACTACTAAAGCCAGCTACGGGCCTCTAATGAAACTTAATATCCTCTGGGCGCTACGTTTTATCCGGTTTTGAACAGTCAGGGTCAACAAAAAATGTGTGCAAACATCTTGAAAAAGACAGCAACAATTCAATACAAACTCTTTCGATTGTAAAGACAGGAGCGCTATAATAGCCGGCTATTATACAAAAATAACCGACTAACGTCGGACGAACTATTTTCAAACGACTGCCTCTGATAGTCGATAGCTCAAGCTTAGGGAACCGACCTTAACCGGTGAGGGGGCATGAAAATGGGGCGGGGTAACCAAATCACAGACAATTTCTTCTCAAACCAAAAATTTTAAGCACACATCAGAGTTAACTGCGGAAAAATGTTCAGGATCTGCTTTGCACAGCATGAATGTCGTTTCATTCGGAAGTTCTGGTGAATCGTATACTCAGAGATTACAGACTAACAAGGCTCTTAGCGAACTGATCAGCATCTAAAAGCCCTCAAGCTTTATCAGCTTAACCAGTTTCTCTTAAGTGAACCAAAAAAGTGAACCAAATTGAACTCAAAATTTACAAATTTTTGTTCAGAAAAACAGTAGTACGAAAGAATCATCATGACCAAAAATAATAGCAACAAACTTCGTTTGAGAGCAATTTAAAAATACATCAAATAAATGCGTCGGGTAATCTACTCCAAATTCAAAAAAAAATCTATCAATTATGCAAACACCCTTACAACACGAAAAAAGTGAACCAAATTGAACTCCAAATTTACAAATTTTGACCGTTCATCCTTGCAATTCGTCCTTGAAAGCACATTCAGCACTCTTGAGTAATTGAAAGACTACTAAAGCCAGCTACGGGCCTCTAATGAAACTTAATATCCTCTGGGCGCTACGTTTTATCCGGTTTTGAACAGTCAGGGTCAACAAAAAATGTGTGCAAACATCTTGAAAAAGACAGCAACAATTCAATACAAACTCTTTCGATTGTAAAGACAGGAGCGCTATAATAGCCGGCTATTATACAAAAATAACCGACTAACGTCGGACGAACTATTTTCAAACGACTGCCTCTGATAGTCGATAGCTCAAGCTTAGGGAACCGACCTTAACCGGTGAGGGGGCATAATAATGGGGCGGGGTAACCAAATCATAGACAATTGCCTTTAAAACCGCAAATTTTAACCATACAGAGTTAACTATGCAAAAACTTAGATCTGCTTTGCACAGCATGAATGTCTTTTCATTCAGAAATTTTGGTGAACCGTATACTCAGACATTACAGACTAACAAGGCTCTTAGCCAACTGATCAGCATCTAAATGCCGTCCAGCTTGACCAGCTTAACTTGTTTCTCAAAGAAAAAAAATCGCGACAATTTTTGGTCAGAAAAACAGTAGTACGAAAGAATCAACATGACCAAAAACAATTAAAATGCGACCAATTAAAAAATGCGTCAAATAAATGCGTCGGGAAATCTTAACTCCATTTCAAAAACTACTGCCATCATTTATGCAAGCTCCGCTACAACAAACTTGCTATGCCATAACTTTTTTGGAGGCCATCTTGAAATTAAACTTTCATCAACAATTTAATGCAATGTCAAAGCCTGACCAGCCAAAAAACCTGTAAAATTTTCTAAAAAATTAAACAAAGTTCAAAATCTTAATGAAAAATCTCCAATATTTGGGAACCTATCAGCATAAAGATCTTGAATAAATGTTTAAACAAGCCGTGAACAAAGGGAAAGCGTAACTATATTTTTGTTAGACGAAGTTGAAAAACATAGAATGAAAAGACCTGAAATACAATCCAAATAACTGAAAAAACACTGAAAACTACTGTACCTGACCAGCAGACCCATTGAACAATGCCAGAAAACATAAAAGTAGTTTCTCAAATTCAGAGAAACAGAAATAATAGCATTCAAAAAGAAAAAAAACTTCTAAGATCTGCGTATTCGAAGCCAAGATGTTGAATATCATGATCAGCTAGAGCTTCTAGCGACAAAATTTTCATAAGAGAAACCGTAAAGTTAAATTTCATGCAGAGACACAGCACCAAGCTCAAAAAAATGACCACTTCCGCTCAGAGTATTTTTGAAAGTGTCAAAACTTCGAAAACAAGAACAAAAAGCATCGCCAATTTGTATAATTCATTAAATTTATGTCCCCAAAAGAAATTATTTTGGGCTAAAAATTTGTATAGCACTTAGCTAGCAAACTAGCAGCAACCTTGCTGCACGAAAAAGGTAAAGAGAAAAAGAATGACAAAACTTCAAGTTGAAAAAATCAACGAGAATTAAATAAAACTGCTCAAGTTCTCGACGTTAATGTCCACAAAATTAAGAACTATACCACTGAATTAGAAAAAATAACAAATGCCATTTTTTTTAAAAAAATTCTTGGCTCCTACAGATTGAAAAACTGAAAAGCTTAAATTTTTCAAAATAACTAAAAAAAACACAGATAACTACTGTACCTGACCAGCAGACCCATTGAACAATGCCAGAAAAAATTAAATTAGCTTCTCAAAATCAGAGAAATAGAAATAACAGCATTCAAAGTGTAAAAACTTCTAAGATCGGCGTATTCAAAGCCTAGATGTTGAATTTCAAGATCAACTAGAGCTTATAACCGCAAAATTTCCATCACAGAAACTGTAATGTTAAATTTCAAGCTTAGACACAGCACCAAGCTCAAACTAATGACTACTTCCACAGAGTATTTTTGAAAGTGTCAAAACTTCGAAAACAAGAACAAAAATCATCAAAAATTTGTATAATTCTTTAAACTTATGTCCCCAAAAAGCAATTATTTCTTGCTAAAAAAACTGTATAGCATTTAGCTTGCAAGCTAGCAGCAATCTTGCTGCACAAAAAAGGTAAACAGTTACAAGAATGACAAAACTTCAATTTGAAAAAATCAGCGAAAATTAAATAAAATTGCTCAAGTTCTCGACGTTAATGTCTACAAAGCCAAGAACTATACCACTAAATTAGAAAAAATAACAGATGCCATTTTTTAAAGAAAAACTTCTTGGCTCCTACACATTGAAAAATTGAAAAGCTAACATTTTCCAAAAAATGAAACAACGTTCAAAACTTTATTGAAAGGTTTCCAAAAATTAAGAAATTTTGAGTATAAAAACCTATTCATTGCCACTAACAATATTTGGTAATCCCTCGTCAAGCACATAACAGTTTCATTGGTCAGAAAAGATTAAAAAACTATAAAACTAAAAAAATTTTCAATGACCTTGATAAAAATGGATATCTCTGGGCGCTACCTGTTATCCCTTTTTGAACAATCAGGGTCATCAAAAAAAGTGTGCAACCATCCTAAAAAACAGCAACAATTCAATACAAACTCTTTCGATTGTAAAGACAGGAGCGCTATAATAGCCGGCTATTATACAAAAATAACCGACTAACGTCGGACGAACTATTTTCAAACGACTGCCTCTGATAGTCGATAGCTCAAGCTTAGGGAACCGACCTTAACCGGTGAGGGGGCATAATAATGGGGCGGGGTAACCAAATCATAGACAATTGCCTTTAAAACCGCAAATTTTAACCATACAGAGTTAACTATGCAAAAACTTAGATCTGCTTTGCACAGCATGAATGTCTTTTCATTCAGAAATTTTGGTGAACCGTATACTCAGACATTACAGACTAACAAGGCTCTTAGCCAACTGATCAGCATCTAAATGCCGTCCAGCTTGACCAGCTTAACTTGTTTCTCAAAGAAAAAAAATCGGGACAATTTTTGGCCAGAAAAACAGTAGTACGAAAGAATCAACATGACCAAAAACAATTAAAATGCGACCAATTAAAAAATGCGTCAAATAAATGCGTCGGGAAATCTTAACTCCATTTCAAAAACTACTGCCATCATTTATGCAAGCTCCGCTACAACAAACTTGCTATGCCATAACTTTTTTGGAGGCCACCTTGAAATTAAACTTTCATCAACAATTTAATGCAATGTCAAAGCCTGACCAGTCAAAAAACCTGTAAAATTTTCTAAAAAATTAAACAAAGTTCAAAATCTTAATGAAAAATCTCCAATATTTGGGAACCTATCAGCATAAAGATCTTGAATAAATGTTTAAACAAGCCGTGAACAAAGGGAAAGCGTAACTATATTTTTGTTAGACGAAGTTGAAAAACATAGAATGAAAAGACCTGAAATACAATCCAAATAACTGAAAAAACACTGAAAACTACTGTACCTGACCAGCAGACCCATTGAACAATGCCAGAAAACATAAAAGCAGTTTCTCAAATTCAGAGAAACAGAAATAATAGCATTCAAAAAGAAAAAAAACTTCTAAGATCTGCGTATTCGAAGCCAAGATGTTGAATATCATGATCAGCTAGAGCTTCTAGCGACAAAATTTTCATAAGAGAAACCGTAAAGTTAAATTTCATGCAGAGACACAGCACCAAGCTCAAAAAAATGACCACTTCCGCTCAGAGTATTTTTGAAAGTGTCAAAACTTCGAAAACAAGAACAAAAAGCATCGCCAATTTGTATAATTCATTAAATTTATGTCCCCAAAAGAAATTATTTTGGGCTAAAAATTTGTATAGCACTTAGCTAGCAAACTAGCAGCAACCTTGCTGCACGAAAAAGGTAAAGAGAAAAAGAATGACAAAACTTCAAGTTGAAAAAATCAACGAGAATTAAATAAAACTGCTCAAGTTCTCGACGTTAATGTCCACAAAATTAAGAACTATACCACTGAATTAGAAAAAATAACAAATGCCATTTTTTTAAAAAAAATTCTTGGCTCCTACAGATTGAAAAACTGAAAAGCTTAAATTTTTCAAAATAACTAAAAAAACACAGATAACTAGTGTACCTGACCAGCAGACCCATTGAACAATGCCAGAAAAAATTAAATTAGCTTCTCAAAATCAGAGAAATAGAAATAACAGCATTCAAAGTGTAAAAACTTCTAAGATCGGCGTATTCAAAGCCTAGATGTTGAATTTCAAGATCAACTAGAGCTTATAACCGCAAAATTTCCATCACAGAAACTGTAATGTTAAATTTCAAGCTTAGACACAGCACCAAGCTCAAACTAATGACTACTTCCACAGAGTATTTTTGAAAGTGTCAAAACTTCGAAAACAAGAACGAAAATCATCGCAAATTTGTATAATTTTTTGAACTTATGTCCCCAAAAGCAATTATTTCTTGCTAAAAAACTGTATAGCAATTTAGCTTGCATGCTAGCAGCAATCTTGCTGCACTAAAAAGGTAAACAGATACAAGAATGACAAAACTTCAATTTAAAAAAATCAGCGAAAATTAAATAAAACTGCTCAAGTTAAGGACGTTAATGTCTACAAAACCAAGAACTATACCACTAAATTAGAGAAAATAACATGCAAAATCTTTTTAAGATATTCTTGCTCCTACAGATTGAAATACTGAAATTTAAAATATTCCAAAAATTGAAACAAATGTCCAAACTTTATTGAAAGCTTTCCAATAATTAGGAACCTATGAGCAAAAAAACCTATTCATTGTCACTAACAATATTCGGTAATCCATCGTCCAGCACATAAGTTTTATTGGTCCCTAAAGATTAAAAAACTATAAAACTATACAAATTTCAAAAAACTTGATAAAAACATCAAACGTTATTGAAAATACGCAAAATTTGTAACAGCAAAGCTTCAAAACCAGTTCTTGATCTCTAGAATTATCTTTGACAACATACAAAAATGCAAAAAAACTAATTTCAGAAACATTCATATGCATCTAGAAACTATCCAGTAACCCATTTTCAGGCCCTAAATGATCCATTGAACCATAAATATCAAGAACTCAAAAAACGACTAAGACTTTGAAAGAACAAAAAAAAGAAAAATCAATCATTTTGGTTGTTTAAGTTCGCATAACCAGAACAAAAATCATCGCACATTTGTATAATTCTTTAAACTTATGTTCCCAAAAGCAATTATTTCTTGCTAAAAAACTGTATAGCAATTTAGCTTGCATGCTAGCAGCAACCTTGCTGCACAAAATAGTGCAAACAGATACAAGACAAAGCTTCAATTTGAAAAAATCAGCGAAATATAAATAAAACTGCTCAAGTTCTCGACATAAATGTCCACAAAATCAAGAACTTTACCACTAAATTAGAGACAATAACAGCTGCAATTTTTTAAAAAAGACTTCTTGGCTCCTACAGATTGAAAAACTGAAAAGCTAAAATTTTCCAAAAATTGAAACAAAGATCCAAACTTTATTGAAAGGCTTCCAATAATTAGAAACCTATGAGTATAAAAACCTATTCATTGTCACAAAAAACAATCAATAATCCATCGTCAAGCTCCAAAAAATTTCATTGGTGCCTAAAGATTAATATCTTTAGGCGTGTATTCCCATAATCGCGATTAAGATTGAATGACGCGCTTGATGCACATCGGGAATGATCCAAAACAAAGGAGATATATTGTGCGACTTTTTTCTTCTTTTTTCACTCAAAAAGTGTTCTATTTTGGCGTGCAATCTCAGATGGACTAAAACTATCCATAATTCGGCTTCTAAACTGAAAGCTTAATAAACTAAGCTTAATACCAATGGCAGCTAGCAAACTCTCAAATGAAATTTGATAACATAATTCTCAATGACTTAATGACACGGCTTTATCAGTTTATCCCGTCACTTTTGATTTTGATTCACCACATTGCGTCATTAATTGCGTGAAAGAACTTAAAATCCATACAGTTGAAACAGTGATTGAAGTAAGTCAGTCAAAGATGAAAATCGTGACTTATGTAAAACGACGTGATAAAAGGCAAAGCCTACTAAAAAAGAGAGCACCTAAATAATAGCCACTGAGATGCTGACGGCGGCTATTTAAAACTATGATAATTTTAAAAGTTAATGCAAAGACTGAAAGAATTGTAAAAATAAAATCTCTTAAAAACTAGTTCTTTGTCTCTAGAAAATATCTTTGAAACCATCTTCAAGCTCTAAAAAATTTCATTGGCTTTTAAGGACAAAACAGGCAAAAATTACAGTTTTTAATTTCAGCACCATCCCCTTGTCTCTAGAAACCATACAGTAACCCATCTTGAGGCCCAAATGAACTCAAAAAGCGACAGACTGAAAAAACTCCAAAAAACATGGAACAATCACTATCATTTTGGGAACACTGAACACTGAGGGGAGCTATCATCGATGAGACTTGGTGACCAGACCACAAAAAAATACGAAAGAACTTAGAAATTCAAAAAACAAGTACTGTTAATGTCACAACTACTATGATGTCACAAATCTATGAACTGGAACAACAAAAAAACATAGCAGGCAGACTGCCAGAAGATAACCGCAGTAGCTTCGTAGATCTGTAGTCTCAAAAAACAGTAAAAAAAGAGACAAAAAATTCGTCTTTTCATTGAAGGCTGATATGTTATATTTTGATTTAAAATCTGTATAAGTTTTTGCTGCCTCTATTAGCTGCTCTCTAATAACCTTCATTTCTTTTCATTGAAAGCTGATATGTTATATTTTGATTTAAAATCTGTATAAGTTTTTGCTGCCTCTATTAGCTGCTCTCTAATAACCTTCATTTCTTTTCATTGAAAGCTGATATGTTATATTTTGATTAAAAATCTGTATAAGTTTTTGCTTCCTCTATTAGCTGCTCTCTAATAACCTTCATTTAGAGTGACACGCACCCATTTGACCTTATCTCTTCGAATTAAAGTAACCAAAAGTCAATTTCAAAGTGAGGAAGCCATTTTTGTGATTGACGTAAGTCAAGTGTGACCAAAAATTTAATCACGCAAGTGAACAAAAAAATCGTTCCACTAAGAGCGAAAAATGACGTCACGTACACACTTCAGTTGAAATTGCATGCACGAATGAACAAAAAGCAGATTTGAAGTGGTTGTGACGTCATATGGTCGTAACAAAAATCGCGACGACGAAATTAAAAAAACCAAGAGAAGGCCAATAATAGCCCCAGCTATCGCTGTGCGTCTATTAAACAGACAAAAAGAATTATGAATTGGAATGCACCTTTATGAACTTTGAAAAAAATATCTCGGGTTACATCAAACTTGCTATGCCATAATTTTTCCAAAGCTCATCTTGAAATTTAAATCTCATCAACAATTTAAATCATTTAAATTTAATGTGATGTGACAACCTGAGCAGCAAAAATACCTGTAGAGCTATTTTGAGCATGTAGTTGATATGGAATCGCACGTTATTCCTCCTTCGTTTGCTCAAATAGGCGTGTAGATCTCCGCCATTCATTAATTCAGAAACTAGATAGAGCTTGTTGTCCCTCTCGTTGTATGACACGCACACAAACTCGACCAAATTAGGATGTCTGTATTTATTCATATTCTCCGCCTCACGCAAAAACTCCTGTCTGCTCACAGCGTTCTCTGATGTCAGGGTTTTGACTGCGACATCTCGACACTTCATTTTACCTGCAGGCACGCAGAAGAGTATCAACAATTCTAATTCATTATTGACAGCTGTGGTATCCTCGACCAATAGCTACGAAGTTGAAGCTTTAGATTATTTCAGCAAACCTTATTAACCTTTCGAGTTTTCAAAGTTTTCAACCTCTATTAGCTCCTTTGCTTTCCATAACTAATCTAATCAGCAGGGGGACTAAGAACTTCATGAAGGGGCTCAAAATGACGTCACTAGAGGTTATTATATACCACTATTGAGATTCGAAGTTTAAAAAAAGAGAACAGTTTCGTAGCACTTTTCACTTGACTTTTAGTAGTAAACTGCCGTCACTTGAGTTCAGCTGCCTAAAATTGCGAAAGAGAAGAATATTAGATCACGAAAAACGCAAAAAGTCAAGGGCGTAAAAGTCCGGCAACGTTAAAACGGCCTAGCAAAAATTTGCATTAACATAGCCCGCAGATTGCCGGAATAGCTGCGAAAGAATAGACTTGCGTGCCGTATTATAGAGATAGAAACAGATAGATATAAGTTGAAAAAGTTATGGACGCCGCTCAAAAAGCTATGTAAAAAAATTAAACGATAAATTTATGAAGCTTGTTAAAATTCATTGCACAGAAGCCATTTCATTAGGGACCCTTATTACACATAAGTTCCTTTGACCTTACACTAATTCAAAATAATCTTAAATTTTAAAGTGCAAAAGTCATTTTTATTGAGTGAGGTAAGTCACTTATGATCAAAATCTAAGCACGCAAAAAAACTTTTGCTAGAGAGAGCGAGAGAGAGAGAGAAATGACGTCAAGCGCGCAAAAGCAGTTGGTGCGGGGAAGAAGTCATTCAGAAAGTAGGAATTTTCAGCTTTGAGGTGTGGAAAAATGTAAAACGAATAAAGAGCGTCAGACGACGAAACAAAAAAACCAAGAGCACCGCAATATAGCTACGCTCAGCTTACAGCTTCGCAGCTATAAAACATAGCCGGAAGATTGCTGGAATAGCTGCGAAAGAATAGACTTGCGTGCCGTAATATAGAGATAGAAACAAACAGATATAAGTTGAAAAACTTATCGACGCCGCTCAAAAAGCTATGTAAAAAAATTAAACGATAAATTTATAAAGATTGTTAAAATTTATTGCGCAGAAGCCTTTTCATTAGGGGCCCTTATTACACATAAGTTCCTTTGACCTTTTCAAAATAAACTTAAATTTTTAAGAGCAAAAGTCATTTTTATTGAGTGAGGTAAGTCACTTATGATCAAAGTCTAATCACGCAAAAAAAACGTTTGCTAAAGAGAGCGAGAGAAATGACGTCAGAAGCGCAGAAGCAGTTAGTGAGAGGAAGAAGTCATTCAGACAGTTTGACTTTTCAACTTTGAGGTGTGAACAAATGTAAAACGAAAAAAGAGCGTCAGACGACGATACAAAAAAACATAGCAGGACAAGTCCTGACGTACAATTCAAAGAATTTTCATTAGGTAAACAGAAAAACTAGACCTAGAATGGACTATAAGTGAATTAAGAAAACCGTTTTAAAAAAATCAGATAAAATTAGAAAATAACAAAATCAATGTCAAAATGCCGCATAGAAACCACTAGCCAGAAATGAAAAAATAATTCAAACAAAAAACTAGGTCTAGAATGAGCTGTGAATGGATTGAGAAAACCACTTAGAAAAAATCCGATGCAAAAAATCGAAAAAAAACAGTAAATCAGAGTGAAATTGCCGCATGTGAACAAAAACCACTAGCGAGAAACCGAATTTTTGTTCAAACACCGTTTTATCACTCTACTTTAAAATTAGAGAGAGAAAAATCCACACCGCAAAACCACTTGCTTTTCCGCTCCATTTCCTGTTTCGGCGTGACCAAAATCACTACTCCAATTTGACTTCAAAAATCATAAAAATGTGTGAACAGATCTTAAAAAAACATAGCCGGAAGAATTCCGGAAGCGACTCGAAGCTTCAAAACGTCACTAACAAAACCGTAATTGCAGCGGAAGCCATTACCTTTTGTATTAAACCATTAACTCACTACCTTTCCAGGTCTGCTCTGAAAATTGGTGAAACTTAAACCACTGTCACAAAGAGAAACAAAATGCAGCAAAATTTTACATCATTGAAAACGTTTGGTAACGTTAAAAAACCGAAATAATTAAAGAGGTCAAAAATCTGATAGACTTAAAAAATTGACAAGGTTATCAATTGCCCTCAAAAAATTTATGATTCTAATCTGAAAAAGATCGCGAAAGCAAACGGCAGATAATAATCTTAGAAACTAAGTTAAATATTTTCAAAACAGAAAGCTCAAAGTTAAGAATCAGAAAACACCTATAATTACACTTCTAATCAATGCAATTAAGAAAAAACAACAGACACTTGTTCGTTGTTGAACATATGCTAGACAATATGATTGCATACTAATTCAAAAATTAAATTGATCATAGAAAAGACATAAGCAGCAGAAGAATATTCAAAGGCAAAAATCGTTTAAATTAATACTAGGGCCGGAAGAAAATTTCAGTAAATAGTCCTAAGTGGAAATTGTGGCAGAGGCTTGCTATCAAACTCTCAGTACTGCCTTATGTTGAATGAAATCAAATGCAAACCAAAGAAATGACGAAAATCTAATAAAAAGCTGAAATCATTCATTATTAACAATTGAAAAAATCAATATACCGAAAATAAATGTAGGTGCCAGGACAAATATAGAATGATACTAACTATAATGTGAAGAATACCGGGCAAAATGTAAGGAACACCGTAACAAAAACTCATTCCTGATTTTTGAAGTTAAAAATCAATAAAAAAATTCAAGAAAAACGAATACATTTCATTGTTCAGCATTCAAGACATATAAAAGATAACTAATCATCCGATACAAAGATCTATTCTCCTGAAGAGAACAAAAAATAGGAAAAAGCAGAATTCATAAATACGAAAAATTGAAACATTTTGCAAAAAAATTGTCAAAAAACTTTTAAGACTGCATTTATGAAAAAGTTTTAACTGTTTTTCAAAAAACTAACGCCAAAAAATGATTGAATTTTTATTGAAACTAAATTAAAGTCCCTCATGTTCCCCAAAATACTATTTCTAGTAATTAAAAGCAAAATACAAACAAAAAACTGAAAAAAACAGGCAAAAAACTACGAAAATCGGATTAGCATATGTAAATTTTATAAAACAAAATTACATCGAGGTAGAGGCGTTGAGTATATGAATTATCAAAGAGAAGTTGCCATATTAACTGATTTTTGACAAAAAGACGGTTAAAAGATCCAAAAATGAAGAAATTAATAGAAAAAAAGCCGAGAATTAACTAAAAAATCAGGAAATATGTGCCAATTTTCAACTTGAAACGCATTTTCAGGCTCTGCATTTTCAGAGGTTGACATTTCAATATAGTATCGAATAAACTTTATTTCTATAAGAAACCAATTACAAGCAAAAAAAATTGGGCCACTTAGTCCAAAAAACGGCTGAAAACGGTTATCTATACGTGCCATTCAGTCAAAAACTACTTTTCAAAGTCAAAAAGTCATTCACTAAACGAAGCGCATGATCAAAAAAACTTCTCTCGCTTCGCGAAAATCTGTTCACCAAGACAGCTTTTCTCACTTTTGCTTTTAGGTCAAAATGCCGCGTGAAAAAATCTACTTCCTGTAAAAAAAAGACCGAGAGAAAACCAATACTCCTCTTCGAGTCGTAAAAAAGACAGCGCCCCAATACAATACAAATTCTTTCAATTGTAAAAAAACCAAGAGCACCGCAATATAGCTACGCTCAGCTTACAGCTTCGCAGCTATAAAAACACACATGTTTACAATGATTGCTTTAAACTCGTTCGAGAGCAACTAATAACGCCATTTGGGAAATCCACTTACATTTCCAAACTTCTCCAAAGTTGCCTTTCCCCAATTTCTCAACCCATTGTAGGAGCTCTGGAGAGATCTGAGACAATCCAGCCATGTCCCGTTTGATTCTATTAGGAATCAAAGGCTTTTCTTTTGCACAAGGTGCTCTCAAAGACACTTCCATTCCTCCAGAATGATCTACAGAACAACATCGCTCTTGGAGACAAATTTTAGTAATCTATACATTACGAGCCATCATTCCTACCAAATGGATTATAATACTATTGCACTAATTTGCGGAATTTTACAGCAGAGGCATTGTAAGAATAAACATAGCCGGAAAATAGCCGCCGTTGACGCGCTTGATGCACATCGGGATTGAAACAAAAAAAAACGAGATAAACTTTTATCTATTTTTTTCAGTGTCAAAAGTGTTCTAATTCGGCGTGCAGTTTCAGTTGGATTCTAAAACTATACTTAATTCAGCTTCTAAAATAAGCTTAATACCAATGTCAGCTAGCAAACACTCTAATGAACTTTCATAACCTAAATCTCAATGACTTAATGACCGGGCTTTATCGGTTTATTCAGTTTCTTTTGATTTTGCTCTTTTGACCTTGACTGTATTCACTATCTTAGGTAATTCATTGATTGAATGGATTTAAAAACCATTAAGTTGAAACAGTGATTGAGATAAGTCCAGAACTCAAACGTGAAAGCCGTGACTTACGTAAAACAAAAAACGTGATCAAAAGGTAAAGCTAATTAAAAAAACATAGCAGGACAAATCAAGACATACAATTCAAAGAATTTTCATTGACTAATCAAAAAACTAGACCCGGACTATGAGTGAATTGAGAAAATCATTTTTAAAAAAAATCAGATAAAAAACCAGAAAATCATCGTCACAATGCCGCAAGTGAATAATACCACTAGTGAGAAATGGAAATTTTGTGCAAAAAACTACGCCTAGAATGAACTATGAATGTATTGTGAAAACCATTTAGAAAAAATCCGAACAAAAAAACAGTAAAAATCAAAGTGAAATTGCCGCACGTGAGCAAAAAACCACTAGCGAAAAAGCGAATTTTTGAATTTTTCAAACACCGTTTTCTCACTCTAGTTAAAAATTAGAGCGAAAAAATTTCACGCCGCGAAACCACTCGCTTTTTCGCTACATTTCCTGTTTCGGAGTGACCAAAATCACTACTCCAATTTGACTTCAAAAATCATGAAAATGTGTGAACAGATCTTAAGTAAAAAAACAGTGCTCCAACACAATTCAAATTCTTTGAAATGTAAAAAAGTAGAGCGCCTAAATAAAAGCCATTGGAGAGGCCGACGGCGGCCATTAATAACAAATATGATGTATTACACTGTAATTTACTATAATGGATTTACTTCTAATAGTATATACCAATTAGTATAATCGTCGCTTAATGGGCGATATCCTACACCTTAAGGCACTTTTTACATGTATTAAAATATGTTTTGTGGAAACAAGAAATGAAATAGGAAGCTACTTTAATTCGAGAACACAAGTTAAAAATGCGATCTAAGTAGAAAAAACTACAGCAGGATAATGCACAAATCACAATTCATAGACCTCATTAAATTACGTGTTTCTTGTTTCCCTGCTTTTAGAACCAATTATTGAAATAGTGCAAAACCATATATATGACGTATTCTTCTAAAGCAAAGTTCCGTTTTTTATAGCATACAAACATTTCCACTTGTGTGAACGAAGTACACAACTAGAAACAAAAACGAACGACTGACGTCGGACAAACTGCTCTCGAATGACTAGTGGGGGGTTGGGCTATAATCGGGGTGGGGCTTCAAATGGGGATTCACTTAGGAGGGCTTCAAATGACGTCTAAAGTTGCTAATATACCAACAATACCAAAATTTAAATCCAACAAAATTACACCAAATTTGGAGTACTTTTCATTTGAATTTGAGGAGAGAACTTGCGACACTTGAGTTCAGCAGCTGCACTCGTGAATCAGAGAGCTAAAGAACACGCTAAACCAAAAAGTCAAGGGCAAAAAAGTCACCCTAAAAGTCAAAATTTTGCATCAAAAAAGACCAACACGCTACAATAATTACTTCAAACTTCCTTCTAGAGCAAAATATAATCAGGGTAAATATTATCAGAGAACTAAAAATCACTAATATAGACGATAAATCACTAAAAAAATGACCTGCACATCAAACTTTGTTAGATGGAAAAATTCCTTACTTTACGAAAATGAATGAAGTAGAACATTATGAATAGGCAAACAATTCAAAAAATGCTCAATTAAACTGTAAAACAAACAACTCAACAACTTTATTGCTTTTCGAGAAACAAAAAAAAAATAAAATGGAAAGCAAGAGAATATACAAAATCTCAAAACTCGAGCGAAGATCTTTCAGAACGATACCCAAAAAAAAATCTAAATGAATTTCTGTAGAAAAAATTGCAGGCTCAAACTAGTCAAATCTATTGGAACAAATCCTCAAATTTGTTGAATATACAAGAGAAAAATAACTAATAAGAAAATTCAAATCTTAAATATTATCCTTAAAAATTAGTTTTTGTTCCCTCCTACCTAATTTATGTTTTCGAACACCTTCAATCGTTTTGTTTTAATTTCCCTTGAGAAAAAGACTCTAGGTTCAGTTCTAACTAAACAAATTGTAAAACTGAAAATTATCATAAATATTCTAATACATGACTAACACATAACAGAAGCTAAACGAGAACAATTTCCTACCCTAACATTTTTTCGCTATTGAATTTTTTTATTTAAGTTTATCTTTTAATCAAATCTCAATTAAAATCCAACAATCATGCACAACAGGAAAGGACGTTTCGATTGTAGCCTGCTTCTAGAAAGTTAGGGGGAGCGTGAGGTGAATGCACAGTGAGAGCTGTAATTTCAGTTGCAGTCTTTATCAAGAGCTGATTATAATACACTATAATGACGATAATTCATATTGAAAACATTAAAACAAGGATCTTTTCTGTTTGTGCCCCCAGTACTACGTTATGCTCCCCCAGTAACAGAGCACGTGCTATTACATGAACCATTATACTAAAATATGGCCCGTGTGTCTGGGGGTTGCAAACAATATGCACCCACTAAGCTGGGGGGGGGGGCACAATTGCAGCGCACTTTCAAATATTGTAGTAGATTGGAGCTAATGGAGTTCAGGGGCTGAAAGTATGTAATTGGCAGAGCAAAATAATTCACACAAAACCCGAAAATTTAATGAAAACATCAAACCGGTCGCAATTAAAAACACATGAAAAGAAGCTTTTGTGAACATAGCCGGCAAATTGCCCGAAAAGAGCCGCCGTTGACCCGCTAGACGCTCATTGGGATTGAAACAGAAAAAGAAAATTAAGAGATAAATTTTTATCTATTTTTTCAGTGTCAAAAAGTGTTATAATTCGACGTGGTTTCGGTTGGATTCTAAAACTATACTTAATTCAGCTTCAAAACAGAAAGCTAATAAGCTTAACACCAATGTCAGCTAGCAAACACTCTAATGGACTTTGATAACCTAATTCTCAAGGAGTTAATGACCGGGCTTTATCGGTTTATCCCGTCTCTTTTGATTTTGCTCTTTTGACCTCGGCTGTATTCACTATCTCGCGTAATTCATTGAGTGATTGGATTTAAAAACCATTCAGTTGAAACAGTTAGTGAGGTAAGTCAGAAGTCAAACGTGAAAGTCGTGACTTATGTAAAACGAAAAACATGATCAAAAGGAAGCGAATTAAAAAAAAAGGAGAGTCCCTAAATGATAGGCGTTTGAGAGGCTGACGGCGGCTATTAATATTACTGATGCCAGGTAGCAATCACTTCAATGAACTTTGATAACCTAATGCACAATGACTTAATGACTGGGCTTTATATGATTGTCCGGTTTCTTTTGATTTCGCCCTTTTGACTATGACGATATTCGCTACATTACGGAATTCAGCGAGTTAAAGAAATTAAAATCCATTCAGTTGAAGCAGTGAGTGAGGTAAGTCAGGAGTTAAAGGTAAAATCGTGACTTATGTAAAACGAAAAACATGATCAAAAGGTAAAGCGAATTTTAAAAAAACAAAAGGAAAAGTCCTCACCTACAATTCAAAGAATTTTCAAGGCCTAAACAAAAATCTAGACCTAGAATGGACTTTTAACGGACTGTGAAAACCATTTAGAAGCAAATCCGATCAAACAAATTAAAAACGGTGAAAATCAAAGTGAAATTGTTGCATGTGAACAAAAAAAACTACTAGCGAGAAAACTGATTTTTTTCAAATACCAATTTTCACTCTGTTTTGAATCAAGAGTGGAAAAATTTTACGCCACAAAACCACTGGCTTTCGAGCTCTACTTATGTTTCAACGTGACAAAAATTATCACTCCATTTTGCCTTCAAATATCATGAAAATGTGAATAAAAGATCCTAGTCGGAAGAATACAAGAAACGACTCGGAGTAAACACCATACGATCCTCACTGACCTGAAGCACTTTCTCTTAATAACATTATCTTTTTAAAAAAAATAACAGGAAAACTTATATGAGAAAACAAAATGACGAAACAAAAAGCACAAAAAGCATCTGATAAAAATTACATCAATTTGCGACTCCAAAAGTACAGTTGTAAATTCAGTGTAACAACACCTACAGAATTCGTCTTATAAAAAATTTAATTAAAAAATGACATTGAAAACCACAAAACTGGACAAAAAAGCAAAAAAATATTAAAAACAGACAACTGGTAAAAATTTGTTCAAATTTACTTCAACAGTTTCTTCAACAGAAACAACCCAAAGTTAAAGCTAATCCAATTGATAAATGACCTAAAGTGCTAGAGGAAATGATTTTAACCAGATAATATCCAAGAGCTATAAAAATTTGAAGAATAGAACAATTGCTGAAAAAACTTAAAACAAGGCAAAATGGTAAAAATAACCTTAAAATGACACCAATAGTGTAAAGTCGCTTCAGATGGCAAAACTACCAAACGCAATTTTTCCAAATTAGATAATTGAACGAAACAACTTTTACTGAAAAAGACTGAGAAATTTACTAGAGTAAAAGCTATAAAATATGCTTTCATAAAGCTGCACACGATCAAACATTTCCGCTCGCTGAGTGAAAATTTTTCACACCTCCTTTTCTCGGTCTCTCCCAAATAATCGACTTGAACAAAAACCACTCTTCTCTCGGCTCTTCAGCAATTTGACCTAAACACTTCATTTTCACCTATTTCATTTCCGGTTTCAAATATACTCCAAGAAAATTACCGATCAAAAATAAAAAAGACGCTCCACCAATACTCCTCTTTGAGTCGTAAAAAAGACAGCGCCCAAATAGAATTCAAATTCTTCGAAGTTGTGTTAAAAAAGAGTGCCTAAATAATAGCCGATGAGAGGCTGCCGGCAGCTATTAAAAAGCATAGCCCGCAGATTGCCAGAAAATAGGCGCGATAGAAGCTTGTGGCATTCCATGAATTGAAACAACTAAAGAAATGAGATAAACAGATTTAACACCAGTCCTTAATAGACCACTAAACTTTTTGGTTAGATTCGGAGTCATTTTTATGTGACATATACGCTCTATAAGGAAAAAGCCTTAATGGAGCTTTTTCAAAATTAATATTGGAAATCAAAAACTCAAAACTCTAATACTCAAGAATTAGGGCATAAACGTTTGGCACTACTTAGAAAATTAGAAAAGTACAGCAGTTCATCCACCGCTTCTGGAAACAAATCGTGAAACAATAATTGCCAACTCTGATAAAGAGGTTCAAATTCCTCCTGAAAATTAGATCAAAAATTAAAAACTGAAAATCAATGTCAAAATGCCGTATGTGAACAAAAATCCCACTAGCAAGAAATGGAAATTGGGTTCAAACAAAAAACTAGGCCTGGAATGTACGTATGGATTGGGAAAACCATTTAGAAAAAACATCCCATCCAACAAATCGAAAAAACAGTGAAAATCAAAGTGAAATTGCCGCATGTTAACAAAGCGAAAAATTTCACGCCGCAATACCACTCGCTTTTTTCCTCCACTTCATGTTACGGCGTGACCAAAATCACTACTCCAATTTGAATTGAAAAATCATAAAAATGTGTGAACAGATCTTAAAAAAACCAGCGCCCCAATACAATTCAAATTCTATGAATTGTAAAAAAAAAACACGATGTCCCCAATAATCGCCGCTATCGCTTCGCGGCTATTAAAAAACCAGAGGCTCCAGGCGCTGATCTTATCCGTTTCGGCCCACCCAGTACGTTATCCATCCACCAGTTACAGAGCACGTGTCATTACATGATGCACGTGCATTACATGCCATAACACCATTAGAGAACACGCGCCAATGATTGTAAAAAAATATGGCACATGCTTCTGAGGTGAGAAAAACAAAGCCATTAAGCTGGACACACAAGCGGAAGAGACCCCGAGGGCCTTCAGATTATTGCTGTTAAATTCCTTTTACTGTACATAAAGAAAATGAATAATTGGCAGCATAAAAACCTGCTCCGCGTATATTAAATTTAAAGGCAAAACTATTTCTTTTAAACCTAATTTCTGTGGACCTGTCGAATAAGAGTCGAGGACATTAAACTCTACGCTACACGGGCCATGTACGGTCATTGCTTAAAATCAGTTTCATTTTAGCAAGACTTAATTTCAGAATGCGCGCAATCAACTCACTCGAAAAATCAAAAAGTGAGCGTGAAAAAGTCACTCAAGAAGTGAAATCAAAATAATCCCGGAATTCTCAAAAAACACCTAATAAACGGTGCTAGAACATTTTCCTTAAGACACACACACACACACACACACACACACACACACACACGCACACACACACACACACACACACACACACACACACACACGCGCAGACACACACACACAGACGCACACACGCGCGCGCACACACACACGCATACACACACAGACACACACGCAGACACACACACACACGCGCAGACACACACACACACACGCGCGCACACACACACACACACACACACACACACACACACACACACGCAGACACACACACGCACGCAGACACACACACACACACGCACACACACACACGCACACACACACACACACGCACACACACATGCAGACACACACACACACGCAGACACACACACGCGCACACACACAAACACACACACGCACGCACGCACGCACACACACGCACACACACACACACACACACACACACACACACGCACGCACACATACACGCACACAAACTATTATAATAATTGCTTCAATTTTCTTTCGAGAGCAATTAATGAAAGTTGTAGCGCAACATTTAATGAAGTCCCGCACACAAAACCAGCTGCATATTGGTAGAAATCAGTAAAGCCGCTACCACTTGGCAGATATTAATAAAAATCCTCTTTTATCGTTAAATGGAAGGAAATCCTCTATAACTTCTCTACAATACCTCATCACCCAAGCAATTGAGTCGGGGGTGCAAAAAGCGGTAGGAAGTTTGATTCCAAACATAGTCCAAAAAATACGATCGGAGCTTCGATCAACTATAAACGAGATTGTCGAAGACAAGTTGAAGCAAATGAAAGAAGAGATGCAGCTGCGAAGTGATTTTGAAAATAGAAAGCTTGAATTAATCGCGCTATCTGAATCCGAAGTTCTCGAAAACTACATCAGAAGAGAAAACATCAAAATTCTTGATATGCCGGAAAGCCATCAGAGTGGACAAAGGGAATCTTACCAGCAAACAGCGGCTGTCATAGATTTAGCGAGAAGACTAAAGGTATCGGTAACAGAAAACGGCATTTCAATTGCACACCGGCTTCCTGCTTCAACTGGAACACAAAATAGACCAGTCATAGCCCAATTTTCTCGACGTATGGCAAAAATTGAGTTCTTAAAAACCAGTCTGATGTTCCTATTTTTGAAGATAAAACGAAAGCAAGGCTTAATTTCCTGAGGATAATGAGAAGTGATGTACGAGTCAATTCAGCTTGGACAAGAGAGGGTACAATTTTTTATGAATGGAGGCAAGATGGCTGAATCTATAAAATCAGTAACCTTTACCAGGGTGGTATAGATCTTAAATACGGCTGGAGAGACGTGTTGGAATGCTTCCGAAAATTTTCGAACAAGTTTAATTCATTTCAAGAGAATGGACAAGTTTCCGGGCCATTTCGGAATGACAACGCTGGTTCCTAAAACAACTTATACTCCTATTCAAGTTCAACAGCATAAAGATAACCAAAAATACACCTGCATACAGGTGCTTCATTTGAATGTGAGATCTTTAAAGAAACATTTCGGTAAACTAGAAACGTGAATTCACGGACTCGAAAAAATGCCTGACGTTTTGTGTTTAAGCGAAACTTGGTTGAACAGCGTCAATAGTTTACTTGTTACAGGCTATCATCAGTATGCCCTAACAAACAGAAGTGCGAAGTGTGGTGGTGTTATGATACAGTTGAAGTGATTATGATTTGATAAGAATACACAAAAATCCTCTCAACGAAGCTGCTGTTATAGAAATTAGTGCTAATAGTTTACGGTTCTTTGTAGCGATCATATACAATAAACCTAGCTCGCCCAAAATCGACTTCTTAAAGGTTTTTGATGATTTTTTGGATTCATGGAGCAGCAATGCAAAACCTTTTATATCTGCGGTGACCACAATTTTAACATTTTTGAGCAGAGTCATTATGTAAACGACTATATGAAAATAATAGCTTCAGATGGTTTTGTATTCGGAATAAACGAACCAACCAGAGGAACACATAGTACTTCATCATGCTTAGATCACTTCATTTATCGAAATGTACCTGATTGTGAAACCAAGGTCCTGCTTCATCAAAGCTTCTCAGATCATTGTCCGATTCAACTCAGTTGGAGATTTCGAACAAAAACAAATAAATACTGGTTACTTTTTAGAGATACTAAGTTTGCAAAAGATCCAGAAAAAGTTAAACGCTATTTA
Source organism: Convolutriloba macropyga (assembly GCF_964194025.1). Taxonomy (NCBI): domain Eukaryota; kingdom Metazoa; phylum Xenacoelomorpha; order Acoela; family Convolutidae; genus Convolutriloba; species Convolutriloba macropyga. The sequence continues at coordinate 24,830,290 of NC_134470.1, forward strand.
GATGAACTAGATAAAGAATTGGCATTAAGAAAAGAAAAATCTACAACTTGTACCAATCCTTCAAATGCGTTCAATGCCTTTAGTAGTGTTTTTGGATGTTAGACAGATTAGCTCCCTTAATGCAGCTGGGTAGAGAGAAACAAACAGCCTAAATAATTCAGCACCTGGAATATAGCTGTGATGATAATAGCTGGCTGGAAAAGTTCAAAAGATTAAGATTAACCTTTGAAAAACAGTGCTCTGCAGCCAAAAAAGACTTCTATTTAAACAAAATTAAATCTTCCGTCTGTAATAAAAGACCAGTCTATAAAGTAATAAATGATTTAAGCGGTAAAGTAATGAACAGTTCCAAGGTCCCTGTTCTGGAAACTGTGGCGAACAGTACTAGTCAGCCGAATGATCAAGATAACGCAATAGTCTTTAATAATTATTTTGCCAATGTTGGGTCTGAAATCAGCAAGCATCTCGGGGCTGAAAATGAACCTGAAGTTCCAAGACGTCAACAATCGATGTTTCTGTTTAAAGTAACAAAGGAGGAAGTTAAAGTTGTAATATCAAATTTGGATAATAAACCATCCTCTGGTGAGGATTTTGTTAATAATCATTTGGTAAAAATGTCAGCGCCTGTAACTATTGAGCACATTACGTTTTTAATAAAACTTTTGTTCAACAGGGAAGAATTCCCGCAAGAGCTCAAAAAAGCAAGTTTTTCCTTTGCACAAATCTGGTTCAAAGTTAGATGAAAATATTTATAGGCCTATTTCACTACTTATTGTTTGGAGCAAGGTTTATGAAAAAAATTATGTTTAATCGGGTTTACTCTTACTTCGAAAGTTTTTCTTTGTTTTATCAAAGACCATTCGGATTTCGCAACAAGCAGTACAATTGATGCACTTGTTGAATTTACGGAAAACTTGAGATCTGTCTCTAAAAGAGGAAACGTTTTTAGTTTTTCTTGGATCTGAAGAAAGCTTTTGATACAATTGTTCACAAAATGATGATTAAGAAGCTAGAATGTTACGGTATCAGAGTAAAGGTATTAAAATGGTTTGAATCATACCTCGAGCATAGAGTGCAGCGTGTTCATTTGAACGTAGTTATGTCTAGCTGGGAAGAACTTAAATGTGGTGTACCGCAGGGATCTATTCTTGGCCCTCTTTTATTTACCATCTACATAAATAATTTACCTTTAGTTTGCAAAAAGCTTGATGTTATTCTGTTTGCAGACGATACAAATCTAATTGCTGTAGGAATGCAGGTAAATGAGGTTGAGCAAGAATTAAAGAATATTACCAAGTGGCTCAAGTCAAACAAATTAGTTCTCAATTTGGATAAAACGGTACAGATGGGTGTCACTTTAGCAGCATATGCGTCAGACAGTTTCTGTTTTAACTCGAGGGAAATAAAAAAGGAACCAGTTTGTAAGTATTTAGAAATACTTGTTGATTCAAAGCTTTCATTTGGAAGTCATATTGAAGAAGTTAAAAAGAAGTTATGTAAGCAATGCGGTATCGCAAAACTGAGACATTTTTTTTCCCGGGAAACTGTTGATACAAAATTACGAATCAAACGTTAGGCCTATTGTTCAATATGGAGTCGTAGTCTATGGCTGCTGTAGTTACTCTTTGCTTCTTTGCCTATTTATCTTTTACAGAAAAAAAATGTAAAGTTCATTTATTTCAAGAAAAGAACCGATTCATGTGAGGAAATATTCCGGAAGCACTCCATACTGACTGTTTATGAACTGCACATGTATGAATTGATTAAGTTTTCTCTGAAAGCAATCAGTGGCCTTCATTGTGAAAAATTTTGTAATGACTTGTTAGTACCTTATACCATAGAAAGAGAAACTAGGGAATCGGCAATTAAGTTACTCAAACAACCTTTATGCAAAAGAAAGATAGAACGCTGTTCAATCAAATTTCGTGCAACAAAGTTATACAATAAATTGAAAAGCCTAGAAATTATTCCTGCAGACTTTGAAGCGAAGACGTTAGGCGAAATTGCTATTTTTGCCATATGCTGAAGTGTTCATTTTTAGTTTTCAATCACGAACTCGCAAGATTTGTATTTGATTTTTAATTTGTGTGTCACATTGCCTATCTCTCAAACAGTGTTAATTTGTATATATTTTTTTCTTTTCAAATTATATTAATTGTTGTCGTATTTGTACTCAATTCTGGGGTAGACTAAAAAGTGGGCGTCTATAGCCTCGTTGTCTGTCCTTTCCAATTCAATATATTGTGCAGTAATTTGTATATTATTCATTGGACAAATTTATTCTTTCTTTCTTTAATAAATCCTACGTTCTCAATGAACGTTCTCCATAAACAAGAGATTATTCAAATCTTGCCACAGTCATGGATGCTATTGAGTAATATCTTATTTCATTGAAAACAAGCTCAAAAAAACATTCAGCTTTCTGTAGTCTTATGAGACTACATTCTGTAATACAGGTTTTCAATCATTTACGGCAAACGATAACTCATTTTTACTTACCATTATTTTTCTCAACATGTCATTTTTCATTGTTCCATCACATGTTCAGTTTTTTAAGAAAGCTCCAGACTATGTGTGAATGCAGGAATATTTTGATTACCAGTCAAAATTAGTTCCTTGAAACAAAATGATTTTGCCGGCAACTTCATTTCGGAGAAGAGTGATTTTTGAGAACTTGCACCAGGTCTCTATGTATGTATGCCTACTGTCGAAGTTTGAGTGCTTCTCTCGTTAGTCTTTATTACCATTTTGTCTCGCCTGACGCAATAACTTGTTGACATAAATAACCTGCGTAGTGGCGCAGAAAATCGTCCATTGACTTGAATCTGTTCTTCTCATTGAGAAAGTACTGGCCCTGTGAGTCGATGTTGATAATATAGTGTTTTATAGCTCCTCTCTCGTACGGATTATCATCAACGCATCTCAGTGACAGAGCGAAACAATCTATAACACAAAAGCGCTTCGTTCGTTCACAGAAAAGCGCAGATGATAGAATTATCCAAATTCATAGATAGGAATTTTTCAAAGAAGAATTTTGTTTCGTGTAATTGCTAATCGAGCTCAAAAAGCTATAACAAAAATTAACCAGAGTCTCAAAGTTGAGGACTAATTTAGTAATCTAAAAATTTTGCGAAATTACAATCAATTCACATGACATTAATCCCCATGATACAAAAAAATTAAAAGATGAAAGATTGATCACGCCAAATGCATAAAAGCGACTAACTTGATCTTCCCGAGGAGTTGCGAATGATGTAATTGCCCTTTCCATGCATGGATAGTTGCAAAATCTCAACCGCTTTTGCACGATCCATGTCTTCAAAGAACCAGCTAAAAAAAATTGACCATTTAGTCACGCATAACTATTTGCCAATAAAACCTTTCACATCAAAACAAGGACCCTTATATTAATAGATGAAACCATATACAATACCTTCAATAGCAAAAAATGACCAATGGAACAGTCAAACATAACCTAATCTTCAATTAGTTTATTCTTAATTGAATTTCAGCTATTGACAGGGCATTTTTACTGAATTCAAATGCCACCAAAACAAATGGCCAAAACAAACATTTACGAAGAATTAATAACCAGTTAAGTAGAAATGAGGTCATAGAAATAAATTGGTTCCAAATTTCAAGTGAATAACGTATCTGGTAGATGGCCCGAATAGCTACGAATTAGACTTGCGTGCTGTAGACTACCGATAGAAACAATTACAGAAATGAGTTAGAAAAAGTGAAGGCCGCCGCCAAAAAACAAATTTAATTCAAAGGGGGCGTATCACTGAGAACATTTTGGGTAGAAAACGATTGAAAAAGAGACATAATTGAACCCCCGATCTCCGGCGTAATTACTGCAAGCATTAACCACTCGGCTATCAGTCCCTTGTGCTCGCTTATCTTACAAACGATTTCATTTTGGCTAGAGAAGTAATTTCTGAATAAGAGCAAAATTAAGTCACGCAAAAATCATGAAAGCACTGAAAGCACGCAAAAAAGTCACTGAAAATGTCAACTGACAGAATCTTATAGAACAAAAGTGAAACAAAAAAAGAGCACCAAGAGCACCCTAAAACAGCTGCACTCCCCAAAAGAGAGAATGGCTGCGAAGACTTGTGTGACGGAAAATACAGAGAAACGAAATGAATTAAAAGGTTATGGCACCCCTTAAAAACCTATGAAAAAACTTCCGAATTTCTGAAGTAATAAAACATGACTTGCTAAAATCCACTTGGCAGAGGTGGTTGTCAACAGATCGTATACTAGCACAAAAATAAAAATCATCTCACGTCCGCTTTTTACAAAAATAGTGTTGTGAACATTAAAAACAATAAAAGCGAATTAAGTTAACGTTTAAACTATGGGACATCAGATGGTAAACAAAACCTCACCTCTGCGAAAGAAAAACAATTACCAACAACATCTAAAATTGTAGAAAAAAACTTCCATATTTAGTAACTTCCATCTACTATCAAACGCTCAGTATGGCTTTAGAGCTGAGAGAGGTAGTGTTGGGGCTGTCGTTTTTGATTGAAAATTTGCGCCAAAAGCTAGCCAACAAGTCACGTGCTTCTATTTGAATATTCATGAATCTGAAAATGCAATTGATATTGTCGAGCAAGGTATATTGCAAGACAAATGCAAAGAATATGGGTTGAGAGAGAGGCGGCCCTGTCTTTATGTTACTTCGCTCATTTCCAGAACCTTGCGTTCAATTTATTTAAGCTGCAGAGGCTCTTTTCAATACGGCCTGCGTGAACACTGGTGTACCGCAGGCCTCAATTCTTGGGCCTCTGACTCTCAATATACGTAATTGATGGAAACAGAACTAAAGATTCAGAAAAACTTGTCGTCACTGAATCGAATACACTCATATTTGCAGATGACACAGTGCTTGAAACATCAGCTAGACCAAAGTCGAGAAAACCAAGTCAATAGTTTTTCAAAGCAAAAAACCACAAAGCGAAGTTGGACAACTTGAGATTAATGAGCTAAAAGAAAATGTTGATACAATGTTATCTTGGAAAACCAAAAAATATATATTTCATCAATCAAAAACCATATAAGAGCTGCAAAACAAAATTAATTAAAATGAGTTTTCTGTTTTACAGGCTCAGAAAGTTTTTCAAGAAAAACAGATGCTCAGAGTTTTTAAAGAGTTATATTCAACCAATTGTTCAATATGGGGTTTGAATTCACGAAATATTACCGCCTCAGATATTTCTCAAATAGATTCAAAAACAAAACATTCAGCGAGAATTATCTGTCACAAAAGGAAACTGATCTCTGTCTGATCTAAGGAGGAAATAAAATAATTCGTCTGCGAGCGGACTCCATTTGTATCAAGTCCTCAAACTGTTCATTAAAATTATCAGAGGTGAATGGGTCGTGTCTCAAATCATGTCCTTTTTAAATGTTGCTGAAACAAAACTATCAACTAAGAGCATAGGTCGCGGAACAAAGTTCGTGAAATAGGTCACGAAAAACGTTTAAAATTTTACTAATTGTCGCACCTTAAATTGAATGACTGATCGACAGGTGAAACTATTCACCACAGTTTTCTAGAAAACGATATCATTGCAATTAAGATCTACAAAACCTTTTCTCATATATATTTTTGTATTTTGAGTCACCTTCAATTAAGCACGAAATTAAATTATCATCCAAAAAAATAGGATCGTACTTCAAACTTCATAATGATTTTTATTGCATTGTATTTTCAACTGAAAATCAGGAGAACAAGAAAAAAAAATAGTGACTAACATACAAACAAGAAGAGACAAGCAAAAACATGAAATATAAAAAACGTAGGATCAGCAATAAGTACTGAGAATACGGTTAATATTCATGGTGTTCAATACTTAAATAAATTTATTGCTAAAGTTGACGCAAAAACTCAGCTTGCAGCTCAGAAAAGCTTTACCTCACCCCTTGAACTCAAAAGACAAATGTCAAAAAACATAACCGACTAACGTCGAGCGAATTGCTCTCAAACGACCGGCGAGTTGTTGGCTTCGTCAGTAGCTAGCCACGGTTTAGTGAGCCTAGCTTTAGCTTGATTTGACTCTGCTACTTTTAGTTTTCTAGCTTTGTTAGTAAATAAATCAAATAAAAAAAACTATTTTAAAAAATTTGCTAAATTTTGCAAAGCTAAAATTAAAAGCTTCCAGATTTCGCAGTGAAAATGTTCCGAACTATTTTTAGTCCTGGAGTTATGTTAAGTAACGCATCTGCAAGACGAAAAACTTCGTTGGCCGCTAAAGATCGCTAAATTCAGAAAGGGACAAAATTATTCAAAAAATTCGAAAACAATCAGAAATCTTGCTTAAATTCAAGATATTAAAATCTTCAAATACAATTCATTGTCTCAAGATACTATCCAGTATCCCTTTTCCCAGCTTTAAATAGTGTCACTGGCTCATGAAGATCCATAAACTTGGAACATAAATGTTCCAAAAATTTGAAAAACAAAATTATATCAAAAAAGTGCTAAGAGCTGGAGTCTTTAAAACATTGATAACCATTCCCACAATTCTAGAAAATATGCAACAGCTTATCGTTAAACCTCTCGGAGGTCCCTATGACCCTGGTGCCCGAAAAAATGATCAAAAATTCAAGATTTAAAAACCTGAAAAATTGCAAATACTTTTAAAACGGCCGATATTAAAATCTTGAAAAACACTCCATTACATCTAGAAGCTATGCAGTAACCTATAATCAAACCCAATGAGGTTATGTGGCTTTTGAGTCTGCAGAAACCTAAAAACCGATAAAAAATATTTAAAAAACTTGAAAAATATGCAAGTTTTATCAAAAAAATTGATAAAACTTGTCATATTAAAAAATTGAAAGCTATTCCGTGGCAAATGAAATTTTTCCAGTAACTTATTATCAAACCTGTCAAAAATTGCAAAAATTCTGTCAAAAATTGCAAAAATTTGTAATGTTAAAATATTTAAAACATTCCACTACCACTGGAAACTATGCAGTAAACTATTATAAATCCCTAGAGGAGGCTCCTTGGCATCTAGGGCTGAAAAAATTCAGAAAATGACAAAAACTGTCAAAAATCTTGAAAAATTGTGAAAATTTGTATAAAATTGCGAGTTTTTAGCGATCGGTTGTTCCTTAGTGGCCACGGGGGCGGGGGATGGGTGGCGCACCGGGGGCTGGTTGGGAGGGAAGGGGGCATCAGTGGGTGGGGGGCAGCGTGGTGGGGGGCGGTGAGGGCAATATTGGGGGCCTTCAACAGTGGGGGTGTCTTCAACCTCTAAGAACCACCCTTCACACCATAAGTATAAGTCTCCAAAACAGTGCGAGCTGAAACAGAGCTAAAAGGCTCTAAGAGCACTTAATGCCCGCTGGGCGCTACCTGTTTATCCTGTTTTTGAGGACGAAAAGTCTACAGCGTCAGACGAAAAATCGGTCAAGCGAAAAATCGCATAAAAAAAGACCGACAGGACTAATATAATTGCTACAAACTTCGTTTGAGAGCAATTAAACACTACAAAAATCATTGATAATTTGTCTAACTGTTCAGAACCATAGAAAAAATTCGAAAACACTATTTATACCAAGACCCAAAAAAAACTTGGCAAACAGTTTGCATAAATAATAGAGAAAAGACGCCCAACACTTTTAAATTAATTACAGTTAGGTAAAACTCTTCGAAGCTTAAGTTCTCAGAGCAAATTCTGTGCCAAAAAAAACTACTCAAACCCGAACAAAACGCCTCTTTCAATTTAGGCATTCCGAGAAACTTGAGTAGACTTAACACCTGAAAGACTACTAAAAGCAGCTTAGGGAGTCAAATAAAATTTGCTAAATTTTGCAAAGCTAAAAATAAAAGCTTCCAGATTCCGCAGTGAAAATGTTCCGAACTATTTTTAGTCCTGGAGTTATGTCAAGTAACCCATCTGCAAGACGAAAAACTTCGTTGGCCGCTAAAGATCGCTAAATTCAGAAAGGGACAAAATTATTCAAAAAATTCGAAAACAATAGCAAGAAATCTTGCTTAAATTCAAGATATTAAAATCTTCAAATACAATTCATTGTCTCAAGATACTATCCAGTATCCCTATTCCCAGCTTTAAATAGTGTCACTGGCTCATGAAGATCCATAAACTTGGAACATAACAATGTTCCAAAAATTTGAAAAACAAAATTATATCAAAAAAGTGCTAAGAGCTGGAGTCTTTAAAATATTGATAACCATTCCCACAATTCTAGAAAATATGCAACAGCTTATCATTAAACCTCTGGGAGGTCCCTATGACCCTGATGCCCGAAAAAATGATCAAAAATTCAAGATTCAAAAACTTGGAAAATTGCAAATACTTTTAAAAACGGCTGATATTAAAATCTTGAAAAACACTCCATTACATCTAGAAGCTATGCAGTAACCTATAATCAAATCCAATGAGGTTATGTGGCTTTTGAGTCTGCAGAAACCTAAAAACCAATAAAAAATATTTGAAAAACTTGAAAAAAATGCAAGTTTTATCAAAAAAATTGATAAAATTTGTCATATTAAAAAATTGAAAGCTATTCCGTGGCAAATGAAATTTTTCTACTAACTTATTATCAAACCCTTAAGGACGTTTTCTGGCCTCTGCGTCTGAAAAGACGCGGATAGTGAAAAATAAATGTCAAAAAAATTTTGAAAAAATTTGCAAGTTCTGTCAAAAATTGCAAAAATTTGTAATGTTAAAATATTTAAAACATTCCGCTACCACTGGAAACTAAGCAGTAAACTATTATTAACTATCATTGATAATTTGTCTAACTGTTCAGAACCATAGAAAGAATTCGAAAACACTATTTATACCAAGACCAAAAAACTTGGCAAACAGTTTGCATAAATAATAGAGAAAAGACGCCCAACACTTTTAAATTAATTAGTTAGGTAAAACTCTTCGAAGCTTAAGTTCTCTGAGCAAATTCTTTGCCACAAAAACTACTCAAACCCGAACAAAACGCCTCTTTCAATTTAGGCATTCCGAGAAACTTGAGTAGACTTAACACCTGAAAGACTACTAAAAGCAGCTTAGGGAGTCAAATAAAACTTATTTTGGCCTACTGGATTTTACCTTTCAATCCAATTTTCAAAGAAAACTCATCAAAAAATGTTAGATAACATATTAAAGAAGAACAAAGGACAAGCCCTAAATTGCAATCCAAAAAATGAACAGACTCAGAACCTGGCCATCAACCGCAATAACAACAAACTTCGAATGTCAAAGGATCGTATACCGAATGAAACAAAAAACAAAGAACAATTGATTGTCTACAGAGCATAAACGAAAACTAAAACAAATGAAAATATCGAAAAATCACTATCAATTTTTTTACAAATCTATTTTTATTAAAGTCATTAAAATCATTCGCAGCACCGTAAATAAATAATTAAACTACTAAACAACTTAAATACTAATAAACCTTCGTAGACCTTCATTCAAAAACAAAGAAGGAGGGTAAAAGATTGGAAATTTGGCAAAATTCAAGTTTCAACGAACACCTTGGAAAATGCCATCAGTCAATTAAACAAAAATCTGAAACATAGCTAGCACAGTGCCAGAAAAAGCCGCAATATCTCGTAGATCTGCCGTCTCAAAAAGATAAAAGAAACAGACAAAGAGATTGCTTTGATATTTAATGAGATGTTATATTTTGATTACGAATCTGTATAATTCATTGCTTCTTCTATAAGGTGCACTCACTTGACCTTATATCTTCTGAAAAAAAGTTAAGAATAGTCGATTTCGGAAGTCATTTGAGAGTGAGGTACGTCACGTGACCAAAAACTTAATCACGCGAATGAAAAAAATCGCTCCACTAAGAGTGAAAAATGACGACACGTACGCAATTCAGTTGAAATTGCATGAACAAATGAACAAAAAGCAGATTGTGACGTCAGATGGTCGTAACAAATATCTTGACGACGAAATAAAAAAACATAGCAGGACAAGTCCTGACGTACAATTCAAAGAATCTTCATTGACTAAACAAAAGACTAGACCTAGAAAGGAATATGAGTGAACTGGAATTACCAAAATCTCGACGGCGACGAAATAAAAAACCAAGAGAAGGCCAATAATAGCCTCAGCTATCGCTTTGCGGCTATTAATAAAAGAAAAATATTCAGATAATAGCTAATGATTTTAATGGCTTCAATAATTTGTATTTACGCAAATTGTTTGTAATTTTTTTTTGAGTTTTTCTGCGTCTTTAGTCCGTTCCTATGGCTTAGTCTAACCAATGAGAAGTCCTATTGGTTTCATAACGACTTTTTAGTAAATTTCTCAAGAACTATTTCGTTAAAAGCTAATGATTTTTCAGACTTTTAAAATTATTTCGCTTAAAAATGTTGATTGATTTTTGAATTTAGCCTCATTATTTCTTCTTTTTGTCGACTTGTTACCAAGTCTCATTAAGGAAAATTTCACTCTGCTGTATAGTTAAAAAATAAATTTGTGTAGTTAAGGCTTTAGCTGATTGCATTTTGATGTTTTACTAGGTGCTTTTAAATTTATACTGAGTTTATGCCGTGAAATTTTTGTGTTTGCTTACTTTGTTTGTTTTTTTCCGCAGTCTTTTCAATGGCAGATCTCGTGAGCGCTGTAACGAGGCATGGCATTATGTAATTCAATTAGTAGTCAGGTTGTGTAACGATTTTTTGAAACTCAAACATCGATTTTTGTTATCTCTTCATTTGGTTGACAATTAAGTCAAAAATGTAGATGAGCTCGGGTCGGAACATCATGTGCGAACGCACATTAACGAGCATCCTTGTTTCATTCAAATTTCAGGGAGTCAGCAAGAATGAAGTCACTCGAAAAGTCATTTCATTCAGCCACGCCAAAACGGTCCATCTGTAATTGGAGCAATCTTCGTTCGACAGCAGCATTTTTCTTATTGTTAAAAAGGAAGGAGTAACACATCAAAAAGACACACTAAGCTCACTTTAAAAAACACAGTCAGCCATTTTTATCATGTACTCGTGATTATGCTGAGGCCATATTTCGTCGATAATTCTTACCTGAAGCTTTATCTCATCGTTAATCGGGAAACAGTCGGGTTAAATCTGCAAAATTGTTTCGTCACAAGATCGACCCAAATATTGAGCACCGAACATCTCAATGTTAACGTTAGCAGAACTTCCAAAAGGGAAACCTGTGAGACGAAAATAGCAATGATGTTAGTAAAGACATACATAAAGTCAGGTTGGAAATTGGAGAGAAATTCAGTCGAATTATGACAGACAAAAAGGCTTCCTCAAAAAATCCCGAACTCTCCGAAAAACAAATGTCCACAATTTGCCTCTGCTATTTTCATTAGTTTTTTTGCAATGAAAACAAATTTGCACATGTATTAGTGTGCTTAAAATAGAGCACGTCTAAAAAGTTGTGAATGAGAAACGGAGACATAGCTGACTTAAGTAAAGAAATATTGCCATATTGCAAAGTAAAATTTCACTTAACATTTAGAATTTAACCTTTTCCGTTTATGACCCCCCAACTCAGTGGGCGCGTAATATCTGCGACCCCCATTGCGCATGCTATGTTTAATACATGACAATTTGTCGTGTAATGACAACTTTGGTATTGGGAGGTCATAAAGCCAAAAGATCCAAGAACTTCAATTAGAAAATGACATCGATCTCTTAGCAAGCGTCTTTCATGTGGGCACATTGTTCTTTACATATGACTACTAACTCGGGTTGAACCGGTAAATTTGAAGGCTGCAAATATTTCGCAGGAGCGAATCCAGTCTGCTGGGTTACATTACAATAGACTCGATACCACTCGTCAATACTGAAACAAAACGATGTCCTTTTCCATTTGTCACCCAAACAGTTATAATTCTAAACCACCTACACGCTTATCGTATCAAATAATTTTTATAAAAAATTCTCTAAAATAATTTCAAACGACAGCCTAAGTTAAGAAAACAATTAAAATAAATTTCGACAAGCTGATAGAGAAAAAACTGCTGCCATAATTTAAAAAACATAGCAGGACAAGTCCTGAAATACAATTCAAACAATTTTCATCGACTAAATAAAAAATCTAGACCTAGAATGGACAATGATTGGATTAGGAAAACCAATAAAAAAATCAGATCCAAAAAAAGAAAGAAAACAGTAAAAATCAATGTCAAAATGCCGCATGCAAACAAACAAAAATCACTAGCGAGAACGCAAATTTATGTTCAAACACCACTTTCTCAATCTACTTGAAATTTATATAAAAACTTCACTCTCACAACAAAAACACCACTCGCTTGTTCGCTCTACTTCCTGTTTCAGCTTGACCAAAATCATCACTACAATTCGAAGATGTTTTTGCTAAAAAGCAGATTGCCGAATAAATAGTCTCTTATGGCAGTGAGCATCAAAGAAGAGAAAAGAATTGAAATAAAAGAAGGTTTAACTTAAAAGAAATTTATATATAAACACGAGAACTCAATTAGGCTTTCAATTTGTACAATACAAACACTATGGGGAAACAATATGTCAAGCAATCGAGACAGCTCCATATCTTACACAAACTTGGACACGCCAAAAAAGAACAAAATCATCTCTGATTGTGAAAAAAAAAGAAAAACTAAGAAACCAAAAAAAATTAAAACTTTCGCAAATTGTTGTCAAAATGTAAAGAAAAAATGCTTAGTAACAAAGAACCAGCATTTGTAATAGAAACTGCCCATGGGTATTAAGCTTAAATTCAGCGACAATTAAAACAATGAAATAACATAACCCACTAACGTCGTGCGAAATGCTTTCAAACGACCCCCGAGCGGTTTGCTTCGTCAGTAGCTAGCCACGGTTTAGTGAGGCTCTTAGAGCTTTAAGCGCAGCGAGGGTGCACCGCAGCGAGGGTGCACCGCAGCGGGGGCACAGAAAGGGATTGAGGATACTGATGTGGAAGGGGGCGGAGTGAGGGTGGGGTGTGGAATCAAGAACTGCCCTTCACACCATAAGCATAAGTCTCCAAAACAGTTTCTGTTAATCGCAAACTCGAAGACTAGTGGGCTGAACGTTTCTAAGAGAAGTTAATGCAAACTGGGCGCTACCTCGTAGTCCCGTTTTAATTACACGTTTTGTCAAAAAAAAATGCTAAAATTCATGATATTAAAATGTTGAAACAATTCCATTACCACTGGAAACTATGCAGTAACCTATAGTTAAAGTCTAGAGGTTCTTTGACACATAGGGCTGATAAAAATCAAAATATGACTAAAATTTTTAAAAAGATTGATATTGCAAAATAGAATATATTTGGGTGTTGTTAGCGACCAGCTGTTCGTCAGTAGCTAGAAGCGGGGGACAGTGAAGGATCTACAACCTCTTTGAACCGCCCTTCGCACCATAAGTAAAAGTCTCCAAAACAGTTTGAGCTGAAAGGCTCTAAGACCATTTAATGCCCGCTGGGCGCTAACTGTTATCCCGTTTTTGAAGACGAAAGTCAAACGGGTCAGACAAAAAATCGCCCAAGCGGAAAATTCTATAAAAGAGACAAACAGGATTAACATATTTGCTACAAATTGCTTTTGAGAGCAATTAACAATGATTTCCTAAAAAGTGCCTGTTAATTCAAGTACGATAAAAAAACATTTCCACTACAACTTATTGTTATAAGGGTCAGAGATGAGGACATTACGCCACATAACAGCAGCTGAAAGGCGGCATCAAAAATGAGAAAGCGATAGAGTGAGAGAAAGAGAGCGAGATAGGTAAAACGTGATCGAGCCTTGTTACTAAATAAATCAGATAGAAAAATACCGATAAAGGCAAAATTAAAAGTTGATAACTTCGCAGTAAAAAAGTTTACAATGAAAGTTCTGTTGTCTCGAAAGTTCTTTCAAGTAACCCATCTCGGAGACTTCAAAAGTATCGTTGGCCAGTAATGGTCGTTAAACTGAGAAAAGGACAAGAAATATTTAGAAATTTTTGAAACAATTGCAAATTTTAACAAAAATTTGCTAAAACTCAAGATATAATATATAAAACAAAATTATTATCTCAAGAAACAATACAATATCCCTGTTTCAAGCCTGAAACAGTTTCACTGCCTTATAAAGATCCATACACTTGGAATATAAAAATTTTCCAAAAATTGGAAAATCAATTTCATCCAAATATTACAAAAAACTGGAATCACAAAAAACTATTGATCACTAGAATTCCCATTAACTATAGAAACTATGCAGCAGCTTATTATGAAACCTTGGACAGGTCCCAGGGCCCCTGGTGTTGGAGAAAAATCAAAAATAAGAAAAAATTGTAAATATTAAAAAATGCTTCAAGTCGACATTGAAAATCTTGAAAAATTTCATTACATCTATAAATTATGCAGTACCATATTATCAAAACCTACAGGAAGTTCCGTGGCTCTTAAGGCTAGAGAAACCTATAAAATGACAAAAAAATTTCCAAAAACTTGAAAAAAATGCAAGTTTCATGAAAAATATTGATAAAATTTGTCATATTAAAAAATTGAAAGCCATTCCGTGGCCAATGAAATTTTTTCAGAACTTATTATCAAACCCTTAAGGACGTTTTCTGGCCCCTGCGTCCGGAAAGACGCGGATAATGAAAAATAAATCTCCAAAAAATTGAAAAAAGTTGCACGTTTTATAAAAAAGTTGAAAATTAATCAATGATCAACTAAAAATTTTGCAGAAAAGTATCATGGAACCCTAACGGAGGTTTTCTGACCCTTGAGCCTCAAAAAATGACTAAATGCCAAAATGAAAAAAAATGGCAAAAAATGTCAAAAAATGCTAAAACTCGTGATTTTAAAATCTTGCAAGGCATTCCATCACATCAAGAAATTATAAAATAACCTTTTTTCAAACCCTAGAGGAGTTTTCTTGACTCTTGATGCTGAAAAACGTTAAAATTTTCAAAAACCTCGAAAAAAATTGCATATTTTATCCAAAAAATGCTGAAGTTTGTGATGTTAAAAAGTTGAAAACTATTTCATGGCCAGTAAAAACATCTCAGTAACTTAATATCAAACCCCAAAAGATGTTTTCTGGCCCCTGGGGCTGGAAAAACCTAAATAAGAAAAAAACAACTGTAAAAAAAATTGAAAAAATTGAACGTTTTGTCAAAAAAGCTGAAATTCGTGATGTTAAAATATTGAAGCCATTCCATTATCACTAGAAACTATGCAGTAATCTATTATTAAAACCTAGAGGAGGTTCCTTGACACCTAGGGCTGATAAAATTCAAAAGCGACAAAAAATTTCAAAAAACTTTCAAAAAATTGCAAAATAGTATAAAATTTGCGTGTTTTTAGCGAGCGGTTGTTCGTCCGTAGCTAGAAGCGGGGGTGGGGGCAGCGAAGGGGTCTACAACCTCTAAGAACCGCCCTGCACACCATAAGTATAAGTCTCCAAAACAGTTTGAGCTGAAAGGCTCTAAGAGCATTTAATGCCCGCTTGGCGCTACCTGTTATCCCGTTTCTGAGGACAAAAAGTCAAAAGCGTCAGACAAAAATGCGGCCAAGCAAAAAAATCGCACAAAAAAGACGGACAGGAATAATATAATTGGTACAAACATCGTTTGAGAGCAACGAAAAACAATAATGGGCCAAAACTCCTTCACAGAATCCCTTAAAACCGGAAAAATCAAAGATAAACCTTCAAATTAGAGTAAAACTCCCTTTAATTACCGAAAGCCTTTGAAACGCTATGAAAACAACCTAAAAATTGTAACTTTAGTCTAATATAACCTTTCAGATAACAGAAATTTCAAAAAACAAAATAGCTTCAAAAATTTGCTCGCATAGCACAGTAGTTTTCATTACATTTCTTGCTCTTTTTCAAAAAAAAGGCATGAACAAAAAAACTACTCTCTCTTTTCTCCGCTCTTCGAACTTGTTCACTGAAACAACTTTTACGAACTTTATTCAGTCCCTGAAATTCCGGTTTTCTTGCTCGATCACTTATCAAAAAAAAACAGAAAACCATAAAGCCTGTTCGAGTCTTAAAAAAGACAGAGCCCCAATACAATTCAAACTCTTTGAATTGTAAAAAGCTGAAACAGCTTTGTAGCCGTGTAGGCCAAAGAAAATCTGATACGAAACGGGAGAGCTGAAAACTGTAAACAATTTTAATGCTCTCATTTTTGCGATTTCCAGAGAAAGATTAAGGAATTTAAAAAGCATGCTGACCATCGAACCACAATTCCAAATTCCAGAGCGACGCATTCTTCATTTTATATATCCTAAGTTCACAACGACCATTCAAAAAATGTTTTGTTCTGCGTTTCATTAATAACTTTGAGTTCTCAACGTTATAAGAAAAGTAAAAGAATCAGAATGAAAACATTAAACTTTGTGTTGAAATTTTCCAAATGTACAAACTGAAAGTTCATTATGTACGATAAAAGAAGCACCAACGAACAGTCTCTTTTTTAGATGGTTTCCAAAACAACGACGTCAAAAACGTTTGAAATCAAATCACTAAAAACAGCTAATGTTCTAAACGAAACAACCAGAAAATTGTCGGAAACCAGTCCCGATTGATTCTCAGACCACAGTTGGGTCTGAAAGAAAATTGAATATTGATCGTTTTCTGAAAGCAAAAATTCTTCTCAATAGTCTCCTCTGGAAGCAGACAACAAAATTACTTTTCCTCTTAAAGCATAGCCGGCAAATTGCCTGAAAATAGCCACCGTTGACCCACTCGATGCACATTGGGATTAAAACAGAAAATGAGATAGAAATTGACAGCATTTTTTAAAAGTCAAAGTGTTCCTATTTGGTGACTGAATTCCGCACATTCGGTTAGATTCTAAAATCAAACTTAATTCAGCTTCCAAATAATAACGCATAATGATAACTAAATGATTCTAAATGGAAACTATTAAGCATAATGATAACGCCAACCACCAATCGCTTCAATGGGCTATGATAACTTATTTTGACTTAATGACCGGGCTTTACATGTTTATCCAGTTTCTTTTGATTTTGCTCTTTTGACATTGACCGCATTCACTGCATTACGTAATTCAAAACGTGAAAGAATTAAAAATCAATTTAGTTGAAGTAGTCAATGAAGTAACTCAGAAGTCAAGCGTAAAAATCGTGACTTATGTAAAACGAAAAACGTGATCGAAAGGTAAACCGAATTTAAAAGAAGAGCGCCTAAATAATAGCCGTTGACAGGCTGACGTCTTGATTGAAATCCAAAACAACTCATCAAGTAGAATAAATCATAAAACTAAAAACTAAATCAAAAACAAATTTTAAAATGGCGACCAGACCGAGACGCTAACTAATCACAGTTGGATGAACCCAGAACAGACAGCTGAAGAGTTTATTTGAAATAACAACTACTATAACTTCAAAAAAAATTCTAGTAAAAAATGCACTAGAAATGAGATTTTGTGATAATTGCCAGCCTCAGAGAACAAAAGCTATAGAGGGCAGGGTTAAAAACTTTCAAAATATCAAAAATTGTCAACGTTATCAAACAAAAACATCGTTACTATCATCTGTGCCCCTTTTTAGCAATTAAATTTAGGAAGTACATTACTAATGCTACAAAAATGCGCCTTTGGGATTAAACTTCTTTCTGAAAACCTCAAATACGCTTGGGCGTGAATTCGCTAAAAAAGTTGAAGATTTCAGGATTTATAATTCAAAAAAAGGTTATTGGAAAAAATGAAAACTTGCTTTTTAGGGCGCCCATTAAATCGAATTTAATGATGATGTGTCTAGTTGGTTCCCCATTTAAAAAATGGTTCCCACTTTTTGAGGGCAAAATTTATCAAAAATCTTAGTTTTCTGGTATTTTTCTCTTAGACGAGGACGGTGACCGCCTAAATTTTTGATCCGATAACTTAGTTTTTAAAAAATATCTGGCGAATTATCAGAAAATATCATCATAAACCCAATTGGCAATGAGAGAGCAAAAAATGAATATTGCTCTTTAAAAACATTTTTTAGTACGAACTATTTTGAAGCAATTTCGTAGTTGGACACTGATTCTAAATGAGAGGATGCAGGGGCTACTATCAATACCAATAAGCATTAGCGATGGAAACTAAGAACAAATTTCCAGTAGCAGGCATCTAAAAATGGGCTTTATAGGTTTATCCTGTTCTGTTTGATTTTTGATTTCGTTTTTTTACGATTCCGTTTATTTTAGATAACTTTGCTGAGATCACAGACAAACATAACCGGACCACTCCGTAACCAACTCGAAGAAATATTTTACTTAGCCAATCACTAATTGATAAAATTTAACTTCATTACACCCCTAATTGGAAACAAACAGGAAACAAATCATCAGGGAATAAGCAAATTCTAGCATAATTTCTCGGAAACTTTTCATAAGTTTCCTTAAGCATTTTTTATAATCCAGTCTGGTATGATGTTGCGACTCCCTAATCCATTGTGTGGTATGATGCGATTGTGTTTGACATATTGGTAGCAAAAGCTAATAAAAGTACATATCAAAAAACAACAACTGATGAAAAAATTAAAGAACCTCAGAAGATACATAATGAGTTAAAGAAAAGAACATTACAGAATCTAAAAATCTGTTTTTTTTTCAAAACAAAATTCTCTAAAAAGTAAGCTCAGAACAACTATTCTCAGAAGCCTTCTTGAAACAGTTCCTGCTGATTGCACTAAAACACTAAATACGTGGACATGTAAAAACTACAAAAATATGCGGAATTGATAGATTTATTTTATGAAAATATTTAATATCAAATCCTTTAATTGTTTTAAATTATTAACAAATAAGCCTACCAGAAAGACTTATTGAACATTTCAACAAGCAAACAACTGAAAGGCAGACAAACTGAAGAACTATGCAAATAAACCTCAGAAAAAGAAAAACCCCCAAAATTGCTTACATTTTGCCTGTTTTCGTCATCTAAACCCAACTTAGATCTAAAAAAATGAAATAGAAAATCAAAAAGACACAAAACTAACAGAAGAACCAATTTTAACCCAAAAAAATCACCCAAACACTAAAAACTTAAACGAAAAAATACGAAAACAGCTAAAAGTCGTTGGCTTCGTCAGTAGCTATCTACGCTTTAGTGAGGCCTGTTTTAGCTTAATTGAGGGGGCGTGAGGTAAGCACAGCAGGGGTTGCCATGCACAAGGTGTAGGGGATTGATTGGGGGGTTCTTTGATTGCATGCGACCGGCTCTAAGAACCGCCTTCGCACCATAAGTATACATCTTCAAAACAGTTTCTGTGAATCGCATAGTTGGAAACTAACTAGTGAGCTAAAAGGCTCCAAGAGAACTTAATACCCTATGGGCGCTATCTGTTTATCCCGTCTTTCAGGACCAAAAGTCAAATTGGTCAGACGAAAAATCTGTCGGGCGAAAAATTGCAAAAAAGACCACAGGACTAATATAATTGCTACAGACTTCGTTTGAGAGCAATTAAAAACCATTTTACCCATAAAAGTAAAGTAAAAACTGAACAACATAGCATAAAATTCGAATAATTATCATTGACTAAACAAAAACGAGTCCCCGATAGACTATGAATGGATTGGAAAAACATACCCGGCAGATTGCCGGAAAATAGCAGCCGTTGATTCCCATAACTCTATTGGGATTGAAAAAGAATATATAAATAAAAATTGATTTTTGTATAAAAACATTATTAAGTGCGATTTATTTTGATGTCATTTTGAAATTGAACGTACTCCTGTCTCTCAGAGAGAAGCTACAGGGTCTAGTATCAATACCAATAAGCATTATAGATAGTAACTAAAACTTATGAGAACAAAGTTCAAGTACCAAGCATCTAAAAGTGGGCTTTATGGGTTTATCCCGTTTCTATTTCTGACTTCAATTTTTTATACTGACTCTGTTCATTTTGAATTGCTTTGCTGAGCAACTGATGTTCAAAATCACTTTTAGCAGGATGAGAGAAGAGAGAAACCGGTCTTGGGAAGTCAAAAAGATTTCACGCAAAATGTCGAAAAAGCGACAAAAAAGGGTGAAGCGAAAAAAAGTTCGACGAAGAAAAAAAAACGTAGCAGGACAAGTCCTGACGTACAATTCAAAGAATTTTCATTGACTAAAAAAAAACTAGAACTAAAACGGACTATGAATGGATTGGAAAAACTATTTAGAAAAACATCCGATCAAAAAAATCGAAAAAACAGTAAAAATCAAAGTGAAATTTCCGCATGTGAACAAAAAACCACTAGCGAGAAAGCGAATTTTTGTTCAAACACGGTTTTCTAACTCTACTTTAAATTAAGAGCGAAAAAATTTCACGCCGCAAAAACACTCGCTTTTTCGCTCCATTTCCTGTTCCGGCGTGACCAAAATCACTACTCCAATTTGACTTCAAAAATCATGAAAATGTGTAACAGATCTTTAAAAAAAGACAGCGCCCCAATACAATTCAAATTCTTTGAATTGTAAATATAGGAGCGCTATAATAGCCGGCTGAGAAGATGGCGGGCGGCTATTGATCATATAAAAAAGAACCTGATCAAAAAATCGAAAACACAGTAAACAATTAAAGTCAAATTGCCGCATGTGAACAAAAAAAACAAGCGAGAAAGCAGATTTTTGCACCTCTACAAATTGGGAATAAATTTGGTCCCTGGTCGTTGGGGATTGAGATATTTGTAAATCGATTTTGAGCGATATGGCAGGAAATTGCTAAAAAAATCCCAACGTTGGGGGCTTTTGGCAGCTTTCATTTGTTTTTTGTTCTCAACCCTACGACATGACCACAAGAACTGAGATCCCCGTAGCTTGGAAGATAAGCGAAATTGGGGAAAAATTGATCGAGAAAAAAGGATAATTTCATTAATACGACTTTACTAACTTGATCAACAATAAAGTTAATCAAAATAAACATTTTCAAACCCAGCGACGATTTCGCCACCTCTCCACAACAAGGAAAACTTCTGCAATCGAATCTTCTCCTTTTCACTTGATCATACAGATGCGAAAACCTTTACGTACGTGCTATCTATCAGCTGGTAGATTCTGTGGCGCACCAAGTCAATTTCATTGTTATTTCCAGCAGCTGAATTCTCTGCATGGAAAGTGAAGATAGCTCTAAGCTCCGCTGAATGCTGAAGAACTAAAATAGACAAATTAACATCATAGTGAATACAATTTGAATTCAATATTCCACAGGGGAGCTGAGAGCTCTTATTCCTAGAAAAACTTGTACTATGATTCGACATAGCAGAGCAGTATACTCATGAGATTTTAGTCGTGAGATTTAAATCATCACTAGGCGCAAGCGTACTACTCTGAAAATCAAATAAGCAAAAATTTCAGGAAAATTAGTTCCTGAGAGAAAACAACTTGAAAAAACAGTAAATCACAACAAACAAGAACCGTTTTTCAGAATTATAGCACCTCGCAACGAATAGTCTCAATTGTAGTTTCCTCACAGCTAACACGTCAAACAAACAAACTTAGCGTTGATGCCAATGGTTTAGCAAATAGCGAAACTCATCATTTCCATTATGCACGTTTCCACCACAAAAGGGTCGTCCCAGATTCAAAGATTCGAGCTCTCAAATTCTCAGAATTGTTTATTCAAATAATTTGAATGAAAATACTTGTGTAACCTTTCCTGTCAAGCTTGAATGGTACCCGTGCCAGTCATGATGTCATAATGCCATGTCAATGTCATGAATGCATGTGCGAATCGGTCACAAACGTCAAGACATGAGAAGTTACCCAACAGAAAGTTCCACCCCTCAAAATTGGGGTTGGAACAATGATATAAAATTCGCTCGGCTTGGGTAAACTTTTTCAGCAACCAAAAATGAAGAGGCTTTGAATACCACACTTTGCTAGCTAAATTTGCAGATATTTCAAAACAAAAACTGAAGGGCTACCGCAATTAACAGTTGGTGATTGAACTGCATCTTTCATGAGAAATCGATACAGACAGCTAAGAAACACTATTAAACATAAACCGACCAATGTCGGAAGAATTGCTCTCGAATGACAGTAGAGGCAATTTAATTCAGGGGCTGTAGCCTAGAAATTTTTCTTTATGGATGCAAAAACAATTGCCCACGATGGGATTCGAACAACGGACCCCCCCCCCCCACTCCCTTGCCAGAAGCACCACCCACTCGGCTATCAGGCCCTTGTTTTTGCTATACTGCAATCGATTTTATTTTAGCAACAAGCTTTACTTCGGAGTGAGAGCAATAGCGATCACTCAAAAATGAAGAACGAAAGCGTGAAAAAGTCATCTGAGAAAACACAGAATTTTCGGGTCTTTCCCATTATAGCCCCCCCCCCCCAGCTTAGTGGTCAGATAACCTATAGCCACCCCCCCCCCATCATGGTAAATATACCATAATGAGGGGCTATATTTTTATGGGGGGGGCTATAATGGGAAAGACCCGAATTTTCTAGAAGAAAAGCGCAAAATGGTCAGGCAAAAAATTTGCATAAAAAAGACCAACACGTTTACAATAATTGCTATGAACTTCGTTCAAGAAGGCTACTATCAGACATTTAAAAAACAGCTCGGTTAAAAAGTGAAGCAATTTCGAACTCACAACGGCAGTCGAATATTGCAGATCTCTCAGACAATAAGATGCATTTCACGCCAAATAATTTCTTGATATGTTTACATTAAGCCACTTGCCACCTGGAAGCAAGGGCAGTAACACTTCAATTTTGCGATAACACCACAATTCATGGAGGAGAGGACAGCACATCATCCACCGCTTCTGGAAACGAATCGTGAAACAATAATTGCGAACTCTGAAAGAGGTTCAAATGGAGTGAGCAATCAACGGCCTCTCAGACTCACATTGTCTGGACCCCGAGAGATGGCTTGTGGTGGATTTTAGCCTCCTCGAAGTGTGTTCGAGTTGTACCCTGTTCCAAATGGAGAAAACCGTGTGGTTAATGTAAAAAGGGCTTCTCGCACCTTCGTTCGTGAATTTTTGTTTATAACTTAAACTTAACCAGTCACTTTTTAATGCTAAAATTTGTCACATATGATCATGCATGTCATCTAAGAAGGCACGTCAAAGAGCACAAAAAAATCATCGCAGACAAATTCCGATGCTGAGCGTCAAAGTTACTGCACTTACTCTTGAACTTCTAAAGCATGAAAAGCAGTTGAAAGAATCATTGATGGAGACGTCATATGGTCGTAGTAAATCTTGACGACGAAATTAAAAAACATAGCAGGTTAAGTCCTGACGTACAATTCAAAGAATTTTCATTGACTTATCAAAAAACTAGATCTAGAACGGGGTGAATTGGAAAAACCAGTTCTAAAAAAACAGATAAAAATTTATTTTTTTAAAATCTATGTCAAAATGCCGCATATGAACAAAAAACCACTAGCAAGAAATGGAAATTTGGTTCAAACAAAAAACTAGGCCTTAGGCCTAGAATGTACTACAAATGCATTGGGAAAACCATTTAGAAAAAAAATCCGATCCAAAAAGTTGAAAACATAGTGAACATCAAAGTGAAATTGCCGCATGTGAACAAAAAACCACAAGTGAGAAAGCGAATTTTTTGTTGAAACACCGTTTTCTCACTCTACTTTAAAATTAGAGCAAAGAAATTTCACGCCGCAAAACCACTCGCTTTTGCGCTCCACTTCCTGTTTAGGCGGGCCCAAAATAACTACTCTAATTTGACTTAAAAAATGTGTGAACAGATCTTAAAAAAGACAGCGCTCCAATACAATTCAAATTCTTTGAATTATAAAAAACAAGAGAAGGCTAATAACTTCACTCAGCTACTCAAAAACAAGCGGAGAAAACAGCCCTCGCTATTGCTACACGGTTACTAACATTTTAAAAGCAGCCATTTTCTATATAAATTAATTGGTCTTGTAAAAACCCAACCTGGTTCGTCTGGCTTCATGGTAGCGACAAGACTTGGTTCTGGCACCTGCTGATGTTCTTTAATGTCTATGGGAGGGTGTTTCGAATCCAATGGAGGCGCAGAGTTCATCTCATTTTGGCTGGCGCTCCTAAACTGCCTCAAAAACCCTCGCGAACAACAAAGACCCATTAAAATCTGAAAAGAGAAAAAATCTTGGATTACCGTCCATGAACAGCTGAGAACAATGTTGCGTTTTGTAAAAATTATATCTGCATTTTTGTGAAATACTGATGTTCTTCAATGATTTATTTTGGTAAAACAGTTAGTAATTTACGTCAACGAGGTTCCTCAAGAAATTTAATGGCTGATCCAATTAAAATATTATTCAGCCATCTACCCACTGTCTTTATCGGGGAAACAGGAAAAAACAAATTAGGCAGACTGCTCCGAAAATATGATCGAATTTGAGAAAATGATGCCGGCTTTTTTCTGAACTCGTAACTTTTGGAATTACTTTTGACTACGTATAGTGCTGTGTAAAAACTTTCTGGGAGGATGAAATGACAAATAAAGCTCAAGTAAGGCTGATATATAGCAGTAACTATTTGATAGACTGTATACATGGCAAAAGAGAATGCGAACTGAATACAAGCAAACACGAAATAGAACACTGCAATCGTTGGGCATAAGAACAAGAAAATTGTAAATACTAAACTGCCCAGTAAAAATTGATCAGTTTCGTATTCATGCGTGTCAACTCTTTTTTTAATAGGATTGTACTTTTTACCGCGGAAGAGCAACCACAAGTGTCTCAATGATTTCCAAGTAAACTCATACAATCGAACAGCATACAGATAAAAGCAATACAAATGCAAAGTCATAACTTGAAAAAAGTCGAACATCAGGTTCACAAAAGTGGAAATGCCAAGTATTAACGTGAATATGCTAGCATAGAGCAAAACAGGTAAAACAGGTTGAAGCAGTTTGACCCACGTCAGCCACACATAAAGATGATATAGAAAAAGCTGGCCTAAAAAATTTGCCAGCGGTAGATTTAATTTTAATCCTATTGGCGTATCAGTCATAAAAGTTATCATTGCTTCAAGACCCTCCACAGATAATTGCGCCCATTCAACAAACTTACCATTTTCAAGAGTCTTAAAATCTCGATTAACAAGAAGCCGTAGAAGAAATATCCCTAAAAGTGAGTCTATAAATAAAGAAGCAACCATATCTAACGCAAAAATGCATTTTCTATTCTTTCTGATGAAAGTAAACACGCCCCATTTGTCTGCTACAGCTTGAATAAAGTGACTTTTCACATTGCAGCAGCGTTTGTACACGGTAAAGATAATTTGATTCTTTGGAAAGGCATTAGATATGTTGCTGATCTTCGTCGATTGAAATGACAGCAACTCGACAGTTGATGTTGGTATAAACGTCGAAATCATCAAATTTCCTGAAAAAGCATATGAACAGATACAATAAAAAACGAAAATCTTCAGCAAAATAACTCGATTCCATTAACTTGCATTTACAAAACGGGGATAAAAACTAAACACTATCCCATGAAGTGGCAATGATTCGATCAAAGCTTAAGTGAAAAACTAATTGCTATTCAAATATGACATCCCAAGGCAATTCAAAGTTTATCTTAGTCGGTTAATTTAGTTTTCTTCGTTGTTACAATGGCTGCCCAAAAGACGCAATATCCATTCTTGTTGAAAGCCATACCCACCAAAAGCTTTTCCGAGGGATGAAAGAATGCCAACAATCAACGTAATCAAATAATAACGTGCTGAAAACGTACTGTTTTGTTCTGTCCCAACCCCCAAGTTCAGTTAAAAATTTGTGTTATGTAGCCTGTTCTTATACAAAAATGCCTATAGAGCGCTTGGAGGGCGTATGAATGGATCTATTTTTGTTTCGGAATTCCCAGCTTCACTTTCCTAAGCCCTTACACCCTCATGCTCGAGTGCTATTTTTATATGATAACGTGCTACAGTCTTTCCGTTATATAATAAGCAACCGTTTCAAAGATTCAAATTTGATAATTCAGTCAAATACGGAAACATTTGACAAACAATAAGATTATGTTGTTGCGACTTTTCGGCATCAAGCCGAGGGGATTGCTCCCATAGAAGTTTTGGTCTCGATTCCACTATTTTCTGCAATCGGAGCAATCACAGAAAATGGTCCATGTACACACTACTCTTTCGTTGAAGTTCAACATCAGATGGTCCCACATGAATGACAGAATACGTCTTTTGAGTCCCAAAGGCTGGGAAAAGTCTATCTCTTCAGGCAGATTTGTGAGTGTCACACGTATGCAAAAAAAAGGTGTACTAAAAACCTTGGAATTCAAGGTCAAAGATTTAGTTTAAATTTTAATTTACTTGATTAATGACTGACACAATCTTGATAGGTGTCGACAAATTGAAATAGACAAAGCTCGGGCTTCGAGCAAAACTAACAATTGTGACATAGCAGTATTTACTTGGTTAATTTATCACGGTGATAGAACCGATATTGGGTACGGACAAAACTGAAGATAAAACTCATTCATTGAACAATAAACCTACCTTCAGAGTTAATCACTCAAATAGATCTTCATTTATTTGAAACCATTCTCTTCTGCTTTTATCTACTTATTAATTAAACTTCAATCCTTGTATTTTAAACAAGTACCACGCTCAATTACAAAAGATAATACATATTGCGTACGGGCAGCTGCTATAGTGGCGACAGAGATTAAAAGTAAATAGAAAACCACCACCCAATAATATTGAGCGTTGTATTAATTTGCAAGAGAAATCTATTTTTTTTTGTTTGAAAACCAACTTTTCAACTCGAGTTCGACATCTTAACATCACGACCCGGAAGAGGAATTTTGGACTGCTGTCGGTATTCGACAAGAACAACTGCCATCTTGGAACTTTCAAGTTAGTACCCCCTAAAAATTCGAATAGCCTAAATAAGGGCGTACATGTTTTTTTGATTAAAAAAATCGCGTTCAGAAACATCAGTATTTTAATTTGACTTAATTTTACTTAAACTCAAGCCTTAAACCTCGAGTTTTTTGCATTTATTGAAGAGGGAATTAGAGTTTCAATCATATTTAAAAGCTGTTAAATAGATTGTCGGAAAAATAGTTCAAGTTTCGCACAGAATTAGTGAAATATTTTGAATAACAACAGCTTTTAAATAAAATAAGGATGGCGCGGCACTCATCAAAAACGCTCTTACCGGAACCGTTAACTGGATCAAATGATTTTGAAAGTTATGTTGCACACTTTGAGTTCTTGTCACAACTTCAAAAGTGGCAAAGAAAAGAAACAGTAAACGGCGCCGAGACCGAATTTGATGAACGGCCGCATTATTTCGCGTTAAGGTTACGAAACTCGGCTATTGATTTCTATCGTACACTTTCGGAGGACACTAGAAAGAGTTATGACGAGACCCTAAAGGCTTTCAGACAACATTATAATGAGAAACCAGTAGTGTTCTCGGGGAGGCTAGCTAGGAGAGTCCAGCAGCCCGGTAAAAAATTAAGAGATTTTCTCGGTGATTTGCAAACTTTAGCCTTGAAAGGATACCCTCAGGAGTCTAATGGGATAAGAGAACATCTCATTTTGAGGGGATTCCTCGAAGGCATAGAAAATAGTCGGGTGCGACTCGACCTGAGAAAGAACGTGGGTGACGCGGATATGACTTTAGACAAAACTTTAGAAAGAGCACTACACATTGAAGCGGTCAAGAGAATTGAGGAGGAGGATAATGAGCCGCGGGTTTCTGCCATCCAGTCGAGTGAAAACACACAACTAGTTATTTAGATTAACGATTTAGTGCGAACACTGCAGACTAATCAACCTAATAGGCAAGAGAATCAAAAGTTTTCATCGCAAGGAGCGCGGCCAAAAGAGTTTCTGCGCGGTAGTGAGCGAAGTTCAAGAGAGAACGGAGATAGAAAGAGAAGTACTAACAGCTATACCAGATGCAGCGCTGAGCATAGACGAAACAATTACAAAAGTAGAGCGCGTTCGCTAACACGGGAGTTGAGAACAGAAGCCGAGATCGATCGCACGAGAGTCGTGCCGAGCAGTCGAAGGCAGCGGTGAGTTTCGAGAAGGAAAAATTTCGCCGTTGCGGTCAGCGAAACCATGCATCTAGGGAA
Organism: Convolutriloba macropyga; assembly: GCF_964194025.1. Lineage (NCBI taxonomy): Eukaryota > Metazoa > Xenacoelomorpha > Acoela > Convolutidae > Convolutriloba > Convolutriloba macropyga. Next base: position 24,858,303 of record NC_134470.1, read on the forward strand.
TGCAAAAATTGGTTCGAATTTGGGAGCCCAAATCACTTCAATTGAAATTGTCCGTATTTAAACGAGAACTAGCTGGAAATGGCAGGGCTTCATTTTCAACCGGCTACGTAAAAACCTTGCGTGGCGGAAATAGCCCAGTGGAGGCGTTGTTTGCAAAAATAATGATAAAATTCAAATTGATAATGGCCTTAATTGATAGTGGAAGTAGTGCTAATATTATAAGCGACACACTCTACAAGCAATTGGGGGAACCGAGCCAGATCAGAATGTGCAATAAAAATATAATAGCTGCCAACAAGGGAAAATGCCTATAATGGGGTCAGAAGATATTCAAGATCAACTTCAAAAATTTACATGTGAAATAACAGTTGAAATTCTATCGACCAGAATTGAGATAACGCCTTGTTTATTAGGCATGGAATTCTTGTGCAATTTTGACTGTATTTTAAATCTCAGAAAAACTTTTTGCGGGGCAATTGGGAAAACATTACAATAGTCCCCATCCCAACGAAGTAATAAGAATCTGTTTTTAATTGCTGCTGAGGATCACGAATTACCTCGTCGCTGCGAGGGTTTCATTTAATGCAAAACTATCGATGAAGAAGGTAACATAACACAGCAAACAGAAATTATAGTCGAACCCATGAAAGAGTTTGAAGACAAATCATACTTATTAACAGCGAGATCGCTGAATGACATGGTTGATGATGTCGTATGGGTTCAAGTTCTGAACCCTACATTAGAACCAAAGAAAGTTTACAAAAATGCGAGAATCGCATGTGCAGAAAACATTGAAAAAATTTCAAGAGTACAACAAAATAACCCTGACAATATTAAAAAGCATAGGGATGAATTTGATTTTGAGAAACACGTGAACTCAATTTCAATGAGCTTGTCTTGTGAGGAAATGACAAAAGTGAGGTCACTTTGCACAAAATATGAAGTGATATTTTCGCGAAACTCAAATGATATGGGATTTTGCGACCAAATTTATCATAAAATAAATTTAAAATAGGATGCTGTGCCACTCAGACGTACATACGGCAGCATGAGCTTTGAGAAAGGAAAAGCCATGAAGAAAATTGTTGAAGACTTGGAACGAGATGACTTAGTTGAACCAACACACTCCGATTGGGCAGCACCATCATTACTGGTACCAAAAAAAGACGGAACCTACCACTTAGTTGTAGACTACCGTGGTCTAAACAAACAAATAGAGAAAACATGCTGGCCTTTACCACAAATTAATGAGGTTATTGATTCACTGGAGGGAAACATGTACTTCTCAAACGTTGATCTTCTGTCGGTTTTTTTTAAAATGGCGCTGGAAGAAGAGTGTTAAAATGTAACAACTTTTATAACACCTTTGGGCCTATATAAGTGGAAAAGACCCCCTATGGGACTAGCTTCTGCAAAACCTAATGGAATTGATTTTTGTTTGTCTCTCTTACGAAGTAGCTTTAGTTTATCTAGACGACGTTATCGTTTTTGGAAGAAACTTCGAAGAACATCTGAAATGGTTAGAGCTGGATTTCCTACGTTTATCGGAGAATGGATTAACGATTAAAGGATCAATATGCAATTTCTTCCAAAAACGCGTCAGCTTTTTAGAACATATTATATCTGAGAGTGGTGTCGAGTTCGACCCAGAGAAAGTAAGAGCGGTAGAAAAAATGAAAGAATCATCATCCCTAAAAGACGTCAGGGCTTTCCTGGGCCTTGTGGGCTATTATCGAAAATTCATTCCGGGTTTCGGAAAAACAGCAGAACCTTTTTACAGGTTACTAAATAAATCAAATAAATTTGAATGGAGTACAGAGTGCACAATTGCCGTAGCAGAGTTGGAGAAAAAGCTTTTGGAAGCCCCCGTTTTAGGATATCCAAACGATAGGGATCAATAAACATTAACTACCGATGCATCGTTGACAGGCATCGGAGCAATTCTTACACAAAAACAAGGAACTGAAGATAGAGTTATTGCATATGCTAGCAAAACTTTGAGTGAAAGTCAACAAAACTACTCAGCAACTAAGCGGGAATTATTCGCAATAGTTCGTTTTACCCATTATTTTAAAAAACCATTTACTTGGTCAGCATTTTTTAATTATAACGGACCACAGGGCTCTCGTGTGGATCTATAGTTTTAAAGAACCGGACGGTATGGTCGCAAGATGGATAGAGAAACTTGTGCAATTTAATTTTGACATCAAGCATAGAGCAGGAAAGAAAATCCCACAAGCTGACTGTCTTTCGCGCATAAACACAGAAGATGAGGAACAAACAGCTTTTGTTAACGCTATTGCGCTAGACAGAGAACAAGACGATACCGACTATAGTAGTCGAGGTTGGCAGTTACACAAACTACAGAGAGTAAAACTGCGAGATTCGCAGCAAAGTGACAATATACTCAAAAAAGTATATTCATGGGTCATAAACAAAAAAAAAGACCCGAACCACGGCAAATGAGAAACGGAGCTTCAAAGGAGTTATGGAAATACTGGGTTCAGTATAAAAATCTTTTTTTCATAGAAGGGATTTTGTATCGAAAACACCAAACAGAACCTAACTTTGAAACTGTTTACCAAATGCTGGTACCCTGGGGTAGAGTGTCCAACGTTCTTGAGCTGTTGCATGATTCGCCTAGCACAGGATACTTTGGTATAGAGAAAACGTACAAAAGAGCTTGCGAAAGGCTTTATTGGCCGTGCATGAGAAGGGACGTAAGAAATTGAATAGAAAGCTGTGACGTTTGCCTAAAAAGGAAAGACACTAAGCAGAAACATCGGCATTCACTCACAAAATGGAAACCTAGTCATCCATTTTGGCAAGTATCTCTTGATGTCATGGGTCCACTTCCCCAGTCTCAGGGAAAAAAGTACATTTTGCTTATCGGTGATCAATTCATTAAGTGGTACGAAGCCGTAGCGTTACCCAATCAAGAGGCAAAAACTGTGGCAAAAACGTTTGATGAACACTGGATAGTAAGATTCGGCTGTCCAGTCAACCTACACAGTGACCAAGGGTCAAACTTTTTGTCTAAATTGTTTTGTAGTCTTTGCAGTGAACTAGGAATTCAGAGGACATCAGCCACATCCTACCACCAACAAGGGAAGCTGATGATTGAACGAACAAATCGAACAAAAGAAGAAAGCCGCTCCAAATATATAGGACAATACCAGCACGAGTGGTCCAATTTTCTACCTTTAGCGATGATGGCATATCGATCATCAATTCATAGTGCAACAAGATACAGCCCAGCGTTTGTGGTACTGGGTTGTCCACTGTCGCTACCTATAGACTGCATCTATAGCACACCACAGACCACAATATATGCAACACCAAGTGACTATGTTTTCACGATGAACCAGAAACTACAGGAAACGCACCAGTTGATGCAAGAGTATATGGATGTCGAACAAGAACGTCAGAAGTCGTATTATGATCGCAGTAAGTATGGGCCGAGCTATAAAGTTGGCGAAGACGTGTTAGTTTTCAACACAACGGTTAAAAAAGGAGAAACAAGAAAATTTACCTCTTTCTATAGAGGAACATACATAATTGTTGAAATTATAAACGATTTGAATTTCAAAGTAGAAGATAAAAAGACGAGGAAAGCTATCAAGGTCCATTTTGACCGATTGACGAAATATAAAACACGAGAGAAACCATTCACGCCTGAGCCTCAGGCGAAACTAAAAACAACCATTAAAGAGCACAAGAATAGCAATTTGAACAGCTCAGACGATGGCGACATAATTGAAATAGAATCATCAACAGACAGTGAAAGCAATTTAAACACAGAAGATCAATCCGAAGCTGAGGATGCTAACGATTCACGAAATGTTACAAATGAAACGTCTGAGAATGAAGCTAAAGAATCAGAGCAAGAAACCTCTAAAGGGCAAGAGAAGGCACAAAATGTTCCGAGGAAGGAGGTGCAACTTCATCAAAAGCTACAGAGTACGCTGAAAAAAAACCAGCAGAAACAAAAATTCCAAAACCAGAAAAAAAGCAACCGGAATCTAGTAGTAAAACAAAAAGTACTGAAGAAAATATTAATAGTAATCCCAAGGCACCAAAAATGGCTACAAGGTCTAGCAGTTGATTAAAATCGGTGCCTGAGAGAGAGAGATTAAAAAATTACTTTACTGAGCAAGATGAGGAGTACTTTAGCAGCCAGGAAACTGATGATGTTTTGTTTCAGGGAAATCCAGAAAGAATTAATGGAATCGAAAAGAAGGACCAGTTCATTTGGAGCATCGTGTGATGGAGATCGAATATGACTATGTTTGTATCTGGCATTGCTAGCCATTTTTGCTTCTCCTTCACTTTGTATTAAATTATACGGCTATGATTTTGACAATATCGTATCAACAAAAATATATTCTCTTGATCACAGTACAAACTGTGATAACAAAATTCGAGTATCAAAAACAAGAAGACGGTAGTTTGATATATGCTGAGGTTCAGCCCGAGATAAAATTAAGAATTTGCATGTATGAAGCGGCATGTACTGTGTCTGCACTTAAAAAGAGCAATGTTTATGACGATGTTGTCTTTATTACCAAAAACTCAAGACTCCTAAAATCCATACATCCATTAAACGAGGGAACCTGTAGGAGCATTTGGCAAAACAAAAACTTTGCTTTACCAAGTTTTGGAGATAAAACCTTTACAGTCAACAATTCAGGAACCGAAAAGATTCTACAACGAGCAAGAGAAACTACTTATGCCGAGGAGCATAGCCCGAGCTTCATGAAAAAAATAATCGTGACGGTGCTATGAATGCTGAGCCAGTAGAGTGGGTTTCACCTACAGAAGTAAAATTTATTGGAAATGTGATGATCAATGCAAAACTTTACATCAGAACAATTTGGGGAAAGCTGATACAAAGAAACCTCTTAAGCTCTAAGGATCCCCTAGGTTTCTCGAAAACTGTTTTTTATCAAAACCACGTATTTTGAAGACGACTTAGTAAATTTGTTTTTGAAAATCAAGGTGAGAAAACATGTCAAACGATCAAACACTTTAATAAGGATGACCCTGTAAAAATTTTTGGTAACAACAAGACCACTTTTATCAGCGGAAAAATTTTACACAAAAACAAATATGAAGATTTTGCATTAGAAATCTTAGAGGAAAAAGCAATTAGTTTGTGTGGACAGCAGGTGAAAACAACCGGAAATCCAGGTGTTTTTTACTCCGAGGAAAGTTTAGAACTGAAAACTGGTAATCTTAAAATAACCATGGAAATGTTTTTTTCAAGCGTTGTTGACACCTCAAATTTCGAACTTCTCAAGGAGAGAGAAATTTTTTTAATGAAAATTAGAACGCTCCAATGCGAGATTCAACGACTAAAAATTCAAACTATGATTGAAATATCAAAAAACGTTGTTAGTCCATCGGTAACGCTCTTCAAGAAAGGAACTCACGTCGAAAGAGCAGGATCTGTGTTATATGTTTATAAAGGTGCAAAGATGGTAGCAACAATAACTAAACTTCCTTTCTGCATAGAAGAATATCCTGTGTTAGTAGAGGGTCCGAATTTTTCTTCTATTAGATATATGGACCATATTACAAAAATTTTGTATCATAATTATACAGTCGCTGCATGCAACCCGCTGTACCCAAATGTTGTGAAATTAGAAGACGGCAGTTTTCAACAATATGGAGAAACGCTGAAGGAATTCAATCGTGAGATATATCAGTGGTCGATGAGTAATAACTTAAATGTAAGTGATGAAAACCTGCATCGCAGCCTTTTCTCCATCTCCATATCAGACGTAAAACAGAGTCAAATTGCTCGAACAATTCGCCATAATAGTAAAGGAATTATCAGTCGGGAAGCATTCCGAGATTCGGATGGAAAATACAGTCATGAAAGTATTATTCATTGGAACGCTTAGTTCCAAAAACAATTTTTTCTAACAAATGAAATAACAATTTTTTGTAACTTAAAAACTGAAAGCTTATACGTTTGGTTAAAAGCTAAGGACATTGCTGTGTCAGTCTTAACAGCCTACCTCATATTCCAAGTTGTGAAAAATTTTCCTAAATTGTTCATCTATTTAGGATTAGTCATTAATGGAGCATCCTGGCAACAACTGTTGCGGAATCTCGACCCTGTAACGGAAACACGTATGTATAATCAACTACTCAAATTAATTAATGAGCGCCGAGAACAAAAGAAAATGATTGAAGAGAAAGAGTCCTTGAAAGAGTCGGTTGTGTAAAAAAAATAATAAAAAAAAAATGAAAATGAGTTTTCTTGAGTTCAAGACCAAAAAAAAGTGAAAATGACTTGTCTTGAGTTCAGGACCAAAAAAATGAATGAAAATGACTTGTCTTGAGTTCAGGACGAAAAAAAATTAAAATGAGTTGTCTTGAGTTCAAGATCAAAAAAAAATTTAAATGAGTTGTCTTGAGTTCAAGACCAAAAAAACGAAAAAGAGTTGTCTTGAGGTCAAGACCAATAAAAATAAGGGAAAAGTCTTGAGATCAAGACTGAAAACATTGAGAAACGTTAGAAGCAAAAATGGTTTCTATTAAACATAGCAGGCAGTGAGACCCCACAAATTGGTGAATATGTGTACTATATGCCAAAGTTGTGAAAAATTATTTCGGAGATTTCCCTGGGAGTGTACGGAGTTGAATCTTGTCTGTCACGGACGCGAAAGGTGTCTGCACTAGACCTTCTGGCACCCGCCAATATTCAGTCCCAAGCTCTGCAGACTGAAGTGGAACTGCAAAACCAGTGCGCGCAGTTAGAGAAATTGAAGAGTACGAACTCTTTACTCCAAAAGGATCTTGTCGAGCTTCGACAAAAACTAGACAAACATTGCGACAAAGCCAAAGAGGCAACAAGAGAAGCATTGAGAAAACTGAGCGCCGAGTGTGAGGCGCTAAGAGATAACCTAAAGGCGGCGGCATTTAGAAATGCCGAACAAGAGCAGTCATTCGACTTACTTAAGCAGGAGTTGGCCGATATAAAAGTCAATACTGAAAAAAAGAGCGAAGCCATGGAGAAAATGGGAAAGAGAATGATCAATTGAGGTCAGAACTTCAGCAGTTGGAAAACTATAACCAGTACTTGGCGAGTGAGTGCAGAAGGAAAGACACTATAATTGATAAACAAAAGCATTCTTTGAAGAACGAGAAAGCCAAAACGAATGCCACAGAAAAGTGTTTATTCGGGATTCGGAATAAAAATGTATTGAATCGGCCTGTGACAATGTACGAGATTTTGTTGGTAAAAAGTTCTGCTTCAAAAGATCTGATCGAAAAACACTACCACAAAATGAGCTTGTTGATGCACCCTGATGCTGTTGGAGATGAGGAGTTTTTCAAGACCATTAATCGAGCATACTAAATACTGATGAATGATGGGGCGCGAGAGGCGTACACTTATTTCGGGCTCGACGAGGCAGAGAAAGTCATGAATGACGAAAACTGATACCTAAACTTTTTATATGAAAAGTACAAATTTTTGTATTTTAAAACGTGCATGCATCAAGAGCTGTAAAATTTGTTTGATTTTATGTGAGTGAGTGGAACACTCTATTCTTATTGAGAGGGGGGCAGTGTGAGTGTCACACGTATGTAAAAAAAAGATGTACTAAAAACCTTGGGTTTCAAGGTCAAAGATTTTGTTTAAATTTTAATTTTTTACTTGATTAATGACTGACACAATCTTGATAAGTGTCGACAGATTGAAATAGACAAAGCTCGGGCTTCGAGCAATGCTAACAATTGTGACATATCAGTATTTATTTGGTTATTTTACCACGGTGATAGAACCGATATTGGGTACGGACAAAACTGAGGATAAAACTCATTCATTGAACAATAAACCTACCTTCAGAGTTAATCACTCAATTAGATCTTCATTTATTTGAAACCATTCCCTTCTGCTTTTATCTACTTATTAATTAAACTTCAATCCTTGTATTTTAAACAAGTACCACGCTCAATTACAAAAGATAATACATATTGCGCACGGGCGGCTGCTATAGATTGTTGGCAAATTTGGCAGTTCGAAAGTAAAAGTTCTCTCTGAATTTCTCGGTTCTCAGTTTTGGAATTTTGAATAATCTGCTTTTAACTCTACCATATTGGGGTTCATAGGTTTCTATCAATGGAAGTGCGTTTTCTTTATCATGGTACAGTTTAGACAATAGAAGTAAGTCATTGAGTTGCAAAAACATAGGAAGCGGAAGTAATCTTAGGGATACCATGTTTTCAAAGTACGACGCATTCCTATAGCCCGTTATCCACTTCAACGCACTTTTTGAAAGCATTCCATTAGTCTCATATTTCCATGCGATGGGTGCCAAGTGCTTGAAGCAAATGTACAAGTTGTTTAAGACATAAAACAATAAAATTCAATGTACGAACGTTTTCACTATAACTACCATCGCCAGGTTAAAAATCCAACTTAAACTTATTTATAATTAAAATCGAAGAATATACAGAGGAAAATATGATTTCCTGGAAAGTTATTTACTTGTCATCAATTTTGAAATTTTCGTTGTTTCCTGTATTTTAACAGATCATCCATAAACGTTATCTGCAATTTATTCATCTATACTTTGTGACTTGGCTTAAAACCATATCTATCTCCAAACGTTTGCATCATTTCCCTTTCAGTCGTTGGAAGATAAATTAAGAAGTAAGCAACTTGCCTTAAGCTGACAAATATCTGAAAGTAACTTCAGAGTTCAAGGATGATTTCCTCTATTTTGCCGACTCAATAATTGGTTATGTTTAGTTGAGGTTTATGTGGCTACAGTTTTGCTGCCTTTCTTGAATTTGTTTTCGTACACTGGGATAATTAAGTAAACGACTGTTTCATTTGCAGAAAAAAAAAACAAAATTGCTCTTGAACGCGATAGGCGAGGCAATTTAACTCAGGGGTTGTAGCCTAGGTGAATTCTTCTTTATGGGTGCAAAACTAAATCTTTCCCCGCCGGGATTCGAACCAGTCTCCTTATCCAGAACCACCCGCACTAACCACTGCGTTATGAATCACTTGCTTTTGCTACGCTGCAACCGATTTCATTTTAGCATCAAGCTTTACTTCGGAGTGAGAGCAATAGAGATCACTCAACAATGATAAACAAAAAAGTGAAAAATTCACTTGAGAAGTCAAAGAATGTTCTAGAAGAGAAGCGCAAAATGGTCAAGCGAAAAATGTGCATAAAAAAGACAAGCACGTTCACAATAATTGCTAATAACTTTGTTCAAGAGCAATTAAAAACACTTATTTTCAATCAATTCAAAATTACAAGGAAAAGATAACTGCGGAAAAACAATAAAAGCAAGAAGAAACTTTTGAGGATGCCATTTTCAACAGTTTTTGGCATTAAAAATTCATCATGATTAAAAATTTCTCTTTAAGCAGCACGTTTGGAATAAGTATTCACAAAGCTCTGAAGAGTGCTAAATCAGATTAGAGAAATTTTTAAGAATAATTTTTTTCAGCTATTAATTCAATATTGAATAAATTCCCACTTCCAAAAAATTCTCTAGTAGTTGTTATTTAACAAGTGAAAACTCCTCTGCCTGCTTTCACGTTTTTGGCTAGTAACGCTTTAAAATGGCCAATTTAACAGAGTTAAGACATTATTACTTTGATGAGATACGAGAAAACTTCTGAAGGACAAAAATGGATCGAAAACAAAATAAATTGGGAGTTTTAGAATTTCCGAGAAAAAATTCTTCCAAAAAAGTTGTCTTCCATTTCTTCTCCGGCTTTTTATAGACGACATTGGCTTAAGCGTAATAGTAGAGAATGTTACGTTCTTAATTGATTCAATCGAAGACTTAGAGAGCAAGACCAATGTTTCGAGATTTTACAATCGCTTAAAATAACATTTTCTATCAAATTTTTCTTCCTCGAAAAAACTGATTATTTATAAAATTCTAAGTTGTCTTCCATTTCTTCTCCGGATTTTTATAGACGACATTGGCTTAAGCGTAATAGTAGAGAATATTACGTTCTTACTTGATTCAATCGAAGACTTAGAGAGCAAGACCAATGTTTCGAGATTTTACAATCGCTTAAAATAACATTTTCTATCAAATTATTCTTCCTCGAAAAAACTTATTACTTTATAAATGCAAAAATTAACAAATGTTCCCTGCAATAAGTAAACAATTAGCAAAGAAATAGTAACCTCAATCATATTTTGAAAAGTAAATGACTGTTAGTTGTAACTATTCCAGGACAATTTAAGCAGAAAATTTTAGTTAAAGACCTTGAATCACTTTATGAACAATTTTTGCTTGAATACAAACTAACTAAAGAATAGACAGAAGATTCCTACAAAAACCAACTAATGTCAAGAATATCCTCTCAAACGACTGGCAAAAGGTTGCTATGTCCATTGTAGTGGCATAGGTAGGCTAGATTAAACTTTATTGAGGGGGTGGATTGAGCGCATGTGGGGGGCGTGTCGTCGTTAACGGTTGGAATGAGGTAGAGTGTGGAGGTGGAGGGGAGAAGTAAAGGGTAGAGGGTTTGTTTAAGAGGGAATGGAAGGCTTAATGAGGAGGTGTCAAACTCTAAGAACTACCTTATATATTATGAATTAATGTGTCTTAAACTTTTCTGTGAATCCAATACTTAGAGACCAGTCAAACGCAAGGAGAGAGTTTTATGAACTCCAGGCTTCACCTGTTTATCTTGTGTTTGAGGATGAAGAGTGGAAGCGGTCAGAAAAAATCTTTCAGCTAAAAATCGTATGAAAAACACCAGTAATATAAATGCTATCAACTTCGATTGAGAGCTGTTAATAAGAATGTGGAAAACGGGAATTCTCCAACTTTGCTTGTTTGTGTCGTCACAATCATTTTATGCAACTCGAGTAACTGAACATGTTCATTTCATAGAAAATCATTATCAAAAAATTCAAAAATCACAGCTAAAAGGAAAGTAATTTATTTAATCTTAAGTTAGAGGCCTAATTTTCAAGATTGATTTCATTGCTATCTATTCTTGATTTTCATCGCTTTCTATTATTTTCCTTATCGTATATGTTTGAAACCCAAGTAATTCAATCGCAATATTGATTTCAATTTCTTCATTTAAGACCGATAGCAAAGAGTGTAGACTTGTAATAGAGTTAGACCCTCTAAGTAAAAATTAACGCGAGAAGGCTCCTGTTGTTACAAGTAAATTTTAAATTTGTGCCTCCTCAGTTGAGTACATTATCATTTGCATCCCAAAATAATATAATAAAGATTATAATAATAGTAATAGTAACAATAATAACAAAAAAATTAAAATAATATGATAAAAACAATAAAAATAATAATGATAATAATAATAATAATAATAATAATAATAATAAAATAAATAATAACAAAGGCTTGTGGACAAACAATAGGTCTATTCGAGGGTTCATATATGTCCATTTTTGTCCACACTTTGCAGCGTGAACTTATACTTGACATTGGCAATGCGGAGGACTTTTGTTCATTGAACTTCAAATTGAAAAACTCATGCACGAGGTGCAGAAGTTTTTTGTATTTTTCATCAAAAAAGATTTCACACTTCAAAACATTGCAGATTTTTTGGCACTTTAATTGCTCTGGTCCATTCGTAGTTTTTCTGTCAGAAAAACTGACATCTGAAGTTTCGTATTGATTGTACACGTGTGCAACGATGTGTACACGATTGTAATATAGTCCCTCCAGCTTGTGTAATCTCTACCAAGCAGTTTGTTGGCAAATAGTAGAATCACGTGAAATTTTTTTATATAGATAATGATACGAAGCAAAGTTTTAACAGACCAATTTTGTAGATAAGACAATTGGTGCCAAGAATCCATCTAATTGTTTTGCGTTGGACGCTTTCGAGTACCATGAAGACAGACTTTTTGGGCTTCAACAGGGAAGATGCATAGCTAAAATTTGGCATAGAAGTGTTTGATAAGTTTTGCTTCAAACTGAAGAAGGCTTTGAGTGATTTTTATGATCAATTTTTGTAATCTTCTGTCAAACTATGATTACTTATTGAATCAGGTTGCTGGTTGTAGATTGTTATCTAAGGAAATCCCCTTGCCTTTGGGACTTTTGAGGTGAAAGGAAGAAAAAAAATTCATCAAAGACCAACTTTTCTAGTATTTTGAGACTCCAGCCGAGAGTCTGATGGGACAATAGTCGCATGTTAGCTGGTGGTCTCCGTCCTTGAAGATTGGCACTACTTCACTGTTTTTCCATTTGGTAGGGAAGACACTTATTAGCTATTTTTCAACAAAAAGTACAATGATATCGGAATGGAAAAAGCTAAAGATACAAAGACAGTATTACTGATTTGCTGGGGTCCAATTTAGAAACAATCTTTGAGAAATATTGATCATTTTTTATAAAAAAAGAGAATCCTAATCTAAAACTTGCCGCCAGAGAAAAACATAGCTGGCAGATTGCTAAAAAATAGCCGTAAAAGCCTCGTAAATCTGCAGTCTCAAAAAACATTTAAAAGAACAGACCAAATAAATTCATCTTTTGCTTGAAGGCTGATATGTTATATTTTGATTAAAAATCTGTACAAATCTTTGCTGCCTCTAAAAGCTTCTCTTAAACAACCTTCATTTAGAGTGACACACACACAATTAACCCTATCTCTGATTTAAAGTAAATGAAATTCATTTTTAAAGTGCGAAAGTCATTTTTGCGAGTGAGGTAATATAAGTGTGACCAAAAATTAGTCACGCGAATGAACAAAAAATTTGCTGCAATAGGAGCGACAAATGACGTCGCGCACGAACATCAGCTAAAATTGCATGAACAAGAAAACAAAACGCAGATTTGAGACGTCATATGGTCGTAACAAAAATCTTGACAAAAAAAATAAAAAAAACAAGAGAAGGCCAATAAAAGCCCCAAGTATCGCTGTGCGGTTATTAAAAACGTAAGGAGAGTCACTAAAAACAAACAAGTTAAAAAACTTTGCAAAGTGCTTTTAATAAAGTTTTCAAACCAGAGGAACCAGTTTATAAACAAGCTTCGGAGACCAAAAAAAACGAATCTGGCAGGTCGCCAGAAAACAGACACAATAGCTTCGTTGATCTGCAGTGTTAAAAAAATACTAAAAGAAACAGAACAACAAAAAATTTTTTATTAAATGCCGAAAAGTTATATTTTGTTTAGGAATCAGTTGAACATATTGCTGCTTCAATTATCTACCCTAAAATACCCTTCAACTAGATTGACAGGGTATTTTAGGGTAGATGAATGAACAAAAGGCAGAATCGAAGGAGTTGTGACTTCATATGTTTGTAACAAATATTTTGGCGACAAATTAATAAAAACCAAGAGAAGGCCAAGGAGAGCCCCAACTATCACTGTGCCGCTATTAAAAACGTAAGGAGAGTCAATAAGAGAAACAAACTAAAAAATTTTGCAAAGGTATCTTTCGTTAATGTCTTCAAATCAGAGGAACCAATTTGAAAATAAGCTTCGTAGAATAAAATGAAGATAGCTGGCAGTTCGCCATAAAACAACCGCAATAACTTCCTAGATTCGCAGTCTCAAAAAATAGTAAAAGAAACAGACGAACAAAAAATTTTTTATTAGAAAACAAAAAGTTATATTTTGGTTAGGAATCTGTTGAATATATCGCTGCTTCAATTATCTACCCTAAAATACTATTCAACTGGATTGACAGGGTATTGTAGGGTAGATGAATGATTAAAAAGCATTTCCGAAGTAGCTGTGACTTCAAATGGTTGTACAAATTTGTTGAGGACAAAACAAAAAACCAAAAAGAAGACCAAGGATAGCTCCAACAATCGCTCTGCCGCTATTAAAAACGTAAGGAGAGTCACTAAGAGGTCTCTTTCGTTAATGTCTTCAAATAAGAGGAACCAATCTGAAAATAAGCTTCGTAGAATAAAATGAAGATAGCTGGCAGGCCTCCATAAAACAACCGCAAAATCTTCGTAGATTCGCAGTCTCAAAAATAGTAAAAGAAACAGACGAACAAAAAATTTTTTATTAGAAAACATAAAGTTATATTTTGGTTAGGAATCTGTTGAATATATCGCTGCTTCAATTATCTACCCTAAAACACCCTTCAACTGGATTGACAGGGTATTGTAGGGTGGATGAATGAACAAAAAGCAGAATCGAAGGAGTAGTGACTTCATATGGTTGTAACAAAAATGTTGACGACAAAATAAAAAAAAACTAAAAGAAGGCCAATGAGAGCCCCAACTATCGCTCTGCCGCTATTAAAAACGTAAGGAGAGTCACAAAGAAAAACAAATGAAAACTTTCGCGAAGGTCTCTTTCGTTAATGTGTTCAAATCAGAGGAACCAATTTGCAAATAAGCTTCGTAGAATAAAATTAACATAGCTGGCAGGCCGCCAGAAAACAGCCACAATAACTTCGTAGATCTGAAGTCTCAAAAAACAAAAAAAAAGAAACAGACGAACAAAAACAATTTTATTAGGTAACGAAAAGTTATATTTTGGTTAGGAATCTGTTGAACATATCGCTGCTTCAATTATCTACCCTAAAACACCCTTCAACTAGATTGACAGGGTATTTTAGTGTAGATGAATGAACAAAAAGCGGAATCGAAGCAGTTGTGACTTCATATGTTTGCAACAAAAATTTTGGCGACAAAAAAACCAAGAGAAGGCCAATGATAGCCCCAATTATCACTGTGCCGCTATTAAAAACGTAAGTAGAGTCACTAAGAGATACAATATAAAAATTTTTGCTAAAATCTCTTTCGTTAATGTCTTCAAATCAATGGAACCAATTTGAAAATGAGCTTCGTAGAAAAAAATGACGATAGCCGACAGGCCGCCATAAAACAGCCGCAATAACTTCGTAGATTTGCAGTCTCAAAAAATAGTAAAAGAAACAGACGAACAAAAAATTTTTTATTAGAAAACAAAAAGTTATCTTCTGGTTAGGAATCTGTTGAACATATTGCTGCTTCAATTATCTACCCTAAAATACCCTTCAACTAGATTGACAGGGTATTTTAGGGTAGATGAATGAACAAAAAAGCAGAATCGAAGGAGTTGTGACTTCGTATGGTTGTCACAAGAATGTTGACGTCAAATTAAAAAAAAACTAAAAGAAGGCCAATGAGAGCCCCAACTATCGCTCTGCCGCTATTAAAAACGTAAGGAGATTTGCAAAGAAAAACAAATGAAAACTTTTGCAAAGGTCTCTTTCGTTAATGTGTTCAAATCAGAGGAACCAATTTGCAAATAAGCTTCGTAGAATAAAATTAACACAGCTGGCAGGCCGCCAGAAAACAGCCACAATAACTTCGTAGATCTGAAGTCTCAAAAAACAAAAAAAAGAAACAGACGAACAAAAACATTTTTATTAGGTAACGAAAAGTTATATTTTGGTTAGGAATCTGTTGAACAAATCGCTGCTTCAATTAACTTGCCGCCAGAGAAAAACATAGCTGGCAGATTGCTAACAAATAGCCGCAAAAGCCTCGTAAATCTGCAGTCTCAAAAAACATTTAAAAGAACAGACCAAATAAAGTCATCTTTTGCTTGAAGGCTGATATGTTATATTTTGATTAAAAATCTGAACAAATCTTTTTTGCCTCTAATAGCTTCTCTTAAACAACCTTCATTTAGAGTGACACACACACAATTAACCCTATCTCTGATTTAAAGTAAATGAAATTCATTTTTAAAGTGCGAAAGTCATTTTTGCGAGTGAGGTAATATAAGTGTGACCAAAAATTAGTCACGCGAATGAACAAAAAATTTGCTGCAATAGGAGCGACAAATGACTTCGCGCACGAACATCAGCTAAAATTGCATGAACAAGAAAACAAAACGCAGATTCGAGACGTCATATGTTCGTAAAAAACATCTTGACAAAAAAAATAAAAAAAAACAAGAAAAGGCCAATAATAGCCCCAAGTATCGCTGTGCGGTTATTAAAAACGTAAGGAGAGTCACTAAAAACAAACAAGTTAAAAGACTTTGCAAAGTGCTTTTAATAAAGTTTTCAGACCAGAGGAACCAGTTTATAAACCAGCTTGGGAGAACAAAATAAACAAATCTGGCAGGTCGCCAGAAAACAGACACAATAGCTTCGTAGATCTGCAGTGTTAAAAAAATACTAAAAGAAACAGAACAACAAAATTTTTTTTATTAAATGCCGAAAAGTTATATTTTGTTTAGGAATCAGTTGAACATATTGCTGCTTCAATTATCTACCCTAAAATACCCTTCAAGTAGATTGACAGGGTATTTTAGGGTAGATGAATGAACAAAAAGCAGAATCGAAGGAGTTGTGACTTCATATGGTTGTAACAAAAATTTTGGCGACAAAATAAAAAAAAACCAAGAGAAGGCCAATGATAGCCCCAACTATCACTCTGCCGCTATTAAAAACGTAAGGAGAGTCACTAAGAGAAACAAACTAAAAAATTTTGCAAAGGTCTCTTTCGTTAATGTCTTCAAATCAAAGGAACCAATTTGAAAATAAGCTTCGTAGAATAAAATGAAGATAGCTGGCAGGCCACCATAAAACAACCGCAATAACTTCGTAGAATCGCAGTCTCAAAAAATAGTAAAAGAAACAGACGAACAAAAAATTTTTTATTAGAAAACAAAAAGTTATATTTTGGTTAGGAATCTGTTGAATATATCGCTGCTTCAATTATCTACCCTAAAATACCATTCAACTGGATTGACAGGGTATTGTAGGGTAGATGAATGATTAAAAAGCAGATCGGAAGTAGTTGTGACTTCAAATGGTTGTACAAAAATGTTGAGGACAAAATAAAAAACCAAAAAGAAGGCCAATGATAGCTCCAACTATCGCTCTGCCGCTATTAAAAACGTAAGGAGAGTCACTAAGAGAAACAAACTAAAAAATTTTGCAAAGGTCTCTTTCGTTAATGTCTTCGAATAAGAGGAACCAATCTGAAAATAAGCTTCGTAGAATAAAATGAAGATAGCTGGCAGGCCTCCATAAAACAACCGCAAAATCTTCGTAGATTCGCAGTCTCAAAAAATAGTAAAAGAAACAGACGAACAAAAAAATTTTTATTAGAAAACAAAAAGTTATATTTTGGTTAGGAATCTGTTGAATATATCGCTGCTTCAATTATCTACCCTAAAATGCCATTCAACTAGATTGACAGGGTATTGTAGGGTGGATGAATGAACAAAAAGCAGAATCGAAGGAGTTGTGACTTCATATGGTTGTAACAAAATTTTGGCGACAAAATTAAAAAAAACCAAGAGAAGGCCAATGATAGCCCCAACTATCACTGTGCCGCTATTAAAAAAGTAAGGAGAGTCACTAAGAGAAACAAATTTAAAAATTTTGCAAAGATCTCTTTCGTTAATGTCTTCAAAACAGAGGAACCAATTTGAAAATGAATTTCGTAGAATAAAATGAAGATAGCTGGCAGGCCGCCATAAAACAACCGCAATAACTTTGTAGATTCGCAGTCTCAAAAAATAGTAAAAGAAACAGACGAACAAAAAATTTTTTATTAGAAAACAAAAAGTTATCTTTTGGTTAGGAATCTGTTGAACAATTCGCTGCTTCAATTATCTACCCTAAAACACCCTTCAACTGGATTGACAGGGTATTTTAGGGTAGATGAATGAACAAAAAGCAGAATCGAAGGAGTAGTGACTTCATATGGTTGTAACAAAAATGTTGACGACAAAATAAAAAACAAGAAGGCCAATGATAGCCCCAACTATCGCTGTGCCGCTATTAAAAACGTAAGGAGAGTCAATGAGAGAAACAAATTAAAAATTTTTTGCTAAAATATCTTTCGTTAATGTCTTCAAATCAAAGGAACCAATTTGAAAATAAGCTTCGTAGAATAAAATGAAGATAACCGGCAGGCCGCCATAAAACAGCCGCAATAACTTCGTAGATTTGCAGTCTCAAAAAAATAGCAAAAGAAACAGACGAACAAAAAATTTTTATCAGGTAGCGAAAAGTTATATTTTGGTTAGGAATCTGTTGAATATATCGCTGCTTCAATTATCTAGCCCAAAATACCATCCAAATAGATTGACAGGGTATTGTAGGGTGGATGAATGAACAAAAAGCAGAATCGAAGGAGTTGTGACTTCATATGGTTGTAACAAAATTTTTGGCGACAAAAAAACCAAGAGAAGGCCAATGATAGCCCCAACTATCGCTGTGCCGCTATTAAAAACGTAAGGAGAGTCAATGAGAGAAACAAATTAAAATTTTTTTGCTAAAATCTCTTTCGTTAACGTCTTCAAATCAGAGGAACCAATTTGAAAATAAGATTCGTAGAATAAAGTGAAGAGAACTGGCAGGCTGCCATAAAACAACGGCAATAACTTTGTAGATTCGCAGTCTCAAAAAAATAGTAAAAGAAACAGACGAACAAAAACTTTTTTATTAGAAAACGAAAAGTTGTTTTTTGGTTCGGAATCTGTTGATTATATCGCTGCTTCAATTATCTAGCCCAAAATACCATCCAAATAGATTGACAGGGTATTGTAGGGTAGATGAATGAACAAAAAGCAGATTCGAAGGAGTTGTGACTTCATATGGTTGTAACAAAAATTTTGGCGACAAAATAAAAAAAAACCAAGAGAAGGCCAATGATAGCCCCAACTATCACTGTGCCGCTATTAAAAACGTAAGGAGAGTCACTAAGAGATACAATTTAAAAATTTTTGCTAAAATGTCTTGCGTTAATGTCTTCAAATCAAAGGAACCAATTTGAAAATAAGCTTCGTAGAATAAAATGAAGATAGCCGGCAGGCCGCCATAAAACAGCCGCAATAACTTCGTAGATTCGCAGTCTCAAAAAATAGTAAAAGAAACAGGCGAAAAAAAATTTTTTATCAGGTAACGAAAAGTTATATTTTGGTTAGGAATCTGTTGAATATATCGCTGCTTCAATTATCTAGCCTAAAATACCATTCAAATAGATTGACAGGGTATTGTAGGGTAGATGAAGGAACAAAAAGCAGATTCGAAGTAGTTGTGACTTCATATGGTTGTAACAAAAATGTTGACAACAAAATAAAAAAAGAAGGCAAATGATAGCCCCATCTATCGCTGTGCCGCTATTAAAAACGTAAGGAGAGTCAATAAGAGAAACAAATTAAAAAATTTTGCTAAAATCTCTTTCGTTAATGTCTTCAAATCAAAGGAACCAATTTGAAAATGAGCTTCGTAGAATAAAATGAAGAGAACTGGCAGGCTGCCATAAAACAACGGCAATAACTTCGTAGATTCGCACTCTCAAAAAAATAGTAAAAGAAACAGACGAACAAAAAATTTTTTATTAGAAACGAAAAGTTGTTTTTTGGTTCGGAATCTGTTGATTATATCGCTGCTTCAATTATCTAGCCCAAAACACCATCCAAATAGATTGACAGGGTATTGTAGGGTAGATGAATGAACAAAAAGCAGATTCGAAGGAGTTGTGACTTCATATGTTTGTAACAAAAATTTTGGCGATAAAAAAACCAAGAGAAGGCCAATGATAGCCCCAATTATCACTGTTCCGCTATTAAAAACGTAAGGAGAGTCACTAAGAGATACAATTTAAAAAAAATTGCTAAAATCTCTTTCGTTAACGTCTTCAAATCAGAGGAACCAATTTGAAAATAAGATTCGTAGAATAAAATGGAGAGAACTGGCAGGCTGCCATAAAACATCGGCAATAACTTCGTAGATTCGCAGTCTCAAAAAAATAATAAAAGAAACAGACGAACAAAAACTTTTTTATTAGAAAACGAAAAGTTGTTTTTTGGTTCGGAATCTGTTGAATATATCGCTGCTTCAATTATCTAGCCCAAAATACAATCCAAATAGATTGACAGGGTATTGTAGGGTAGATGAATGAACAAAAAGCAGGTTCGAAGGAGTTGTGACTTCATATGGTTGTAACAAAAATTTTGGCGACAAAAAAACCAAGAGAAGGCCAATGATAGCCCCAATTATCACTGTGCCGCTATTAAAATCGTAAGGAGAGTCACTAAGAGATACAATTTAAAAAAATTTGCTAAAATCTCTTTCGTTAACGTCTTCAAATCAGAGGAACCAATTTGAAAATAAGATTCGTAGAATAAAATGAAGAGAACTGGCAGGCTGCCATAAAACAACGGCAATAACTTCGTAGATTCGCAGTCTCAAAAAAATAGTAAAAGAAACAGACGAACAAAAACTTTTTTATTAGAAAACGAAAAGTTGTTTTTTGGTTCGGAATCTGTTGAATATATTGCTGCTTCAATTATCTAGCCCAAAATACCATCCAAATAGATTGACAGGGTATTGTAGGGTAGATGAATGAACAAAAAGCAGATTCGAAGGAGTTGTGACTTCATATGGTTGTAACAAAAAGGTTGACAACAAATTGAAAAAAACTAAAAGAAGGCCAATGATAGCCCAACTATCGCTGTGCCGCTATTAGAAACGTAAGGAGAGTCAAAAAGAAAAACAAATGAATATTTTTGCAATGGTTTCTTTCGTTAATGTGTTCAAATCAGAGGAAACAATTTGCAAATAAGCATCGTAGAATAAAATTAACATAGCTGGCAGGCCGCCAGAAAACAGCCACAATAACTTCGTAGATCTGCAGTCTCAAAAAATAATAAAAGAAACAGACGAACGAAAACATTTTTATTAGGTAACGAAAAGTTATATTTTGGTTAGGAATCTGTTGAACATATCGCTGCTTCAATTATCTACCCTAAAACACCCTTCAACTGGATTGACAGGGTATTTTAGGGTAGATGAATGAACAAAAAGCAGAATCGAAGGAGTAGTGACTTCATATGTTTGTAACAAATATTTTGGCGACAAATTAATAAAAACCAAGAGAAGGCCAAGGAGAGCCCCAACTATCACTGTGCCGCTATTAAAAACGTAAGGAGAGTCAATAAGAGAAACAATTTAAAAAAATTTGCTAAAATCTCTTTCGTTAACGTCTTCAAATCAGAGGAACCAATTTGAAAATAAGATTCGTAGAATAAAATGAAGAGAACTGGCAGGCTGCCATAAAACAACGGCAATAACTTCGTAGATTCGCAGTCTCAAAAAAATAGTAAAAGAAACAGACGAACATCAACAGTTTTATTAGGTTCCGAAAAGTTAAATGTTGGTTAGGAGTCTGTTGAATATATCGCTGCTTTAATTATCGACCCTAAAATACACTTTCACTAGATTGACACGCACCCACTTGAAATTATCCTTTTGATTTAATATTTAAAAAAGTCAATTTCAAAGAGACAAATCAAATTCAAGAAAAAAGTCATTTTGGAGAGTGAAGTAAGTCACGTGTGACCAAAAACTTAATCAGTCCAACAAACAAAAACTCTCTCCACTAAAAGTGAAAAATGATATCAAAATGATTCCTTTTAAATTGCATCAATGAATGAACAAAAATGGTTTTGAAGTAAATGGGACGTCATATGGTCGTAACAGAAATCTCGGGAAGAAAACTCAAAATTTTGCCGGACAATTCTTGATTTACAATTACGGAATCGATGTAGCTCTGGTCTGACAAAAAAAGCCGTGTTAGATTATCCATGAAAACAATTAGTTTATCATCATTGAGATTAAGCAATTTTACCACAAGAAAAAAAAACAAGCAGGTATAAAAAACAATTATATTTTCAAAGACATTGTTAAAATAAAAAAAAACAACTTCTGAGAGATCATGCCACTTATTAATTTTTTTTATTCCATTATCAACCAATGGAACTTATCATTAAGGAGAATAGGTGATAAAACAGCAACAAAACTGAAAAAAATCACGATTAGTATTAAAAAACGGGCAGCGTATAACTCAAAGAAAGCAATAGGTATGAAAAGAAAAGAATTAAACAAACAGAAAATACTTTTTAGAAGCCAATGAAAACGGTTAATTAAGAGATGAAGATATAAGCTAATAAAGTTAACAAAAACTCGCAAAACTCAAACTTACAATCGCTTAAATTCACATTTTTTTCTATCAAATTATTCTTCCTCGAAAAAACTGATTACTTTATAAATGCAAAACCGAAAATATGTTCCCTGCAATAGGTAAACAATTAGAAAAAAATAGTAACCACAATCATTTTTTGAAAATTAAATGACTGTTAGTTGTAACTATTCCAGTACAATTTACGCAGAAGATTTTAGTTGAAGACCTTGAATCACTTTATGAACAATTTTTGACAAAAACTAACTAACGAATAGACAGAAGATTCCTACCAAAACCAACTAATGTCAGGAATACCCTCTCAAACGACTGGAAAAAGGTTACCTTTGTCAATTGCTAGCTGCGCGGCTTAGGTAGGCTAGATTAAACTTTATTGAGGGGGTGGAGTGAGCGCATGTGGAGGGCGTGTCGTCGTTAACTTTTGGAATGAGGTAGATTGTGGCGGTGGAGGAGAGAAGTAAAGGGTAGAGGGTTAGTTTAAGTGGGAATGGAAGGCTTAATGAGGAGGTGTCAAACTCTAAGAACTACCCTATATATTATGAATTAATGTGTCTTGAACTTTTTTGTGCATCCAATTTTTAGAGACCAGTCAAACGCAAGGAGAGAGTTTGATGAACTCCAGGCTTCACCTGTTTATCTTGTTTTTGAGGATGAAGAGTCGAAACGGTCAGACAAAATCTTTCAGCTAACAATCGCATGAAAATCACCAGTAATATAAATGCTATCAACTTCGATTGGAGCTGTTAATAATAATGAGGAAAACGGGAAATCTTCAACTTTGCCTGTTTGTGCCGCCACAATTATTTTATGCAACTCGAGTAACTGAAGATGTTAATTTCATAGAAAATCATTATCAAAAAATTCAAAAATCATAGCTAAAAGGAAAGCAATTTATTAAATCTTAAGTTAGAGGCCTAATTTTCAAGATTGATTTCAGTGCTTTCTATTCTTGATTTTCATCGCTTTCTTTTACTTTCTTTATCGTATATGTTTGAAATCCAAGTAATTCAATCGCAATATTGATTTCAATTTCTTCATTTAAGACCGATAGCAAAGACTGTACACTTGTAATAGAGTAAGAACCTCTAAGTAAAAATTAACGCGAGAAGGCTTCTCTTGCTACAAGGAAACTTTAAATTTGTGCCTCCTCAGTTGAGTACATTATCATTTGCATCCCAAAATAATATAATAAAAATTATAATATTTAACAATAATAACAAAAAAAATTTAAAATAATATTGATAAAAATAATAAAAATAATAATGATAATAATAATAATAATAATAATAATAATAATAATAATAATAATAATAATAATAATAATAATAATAATAGTAATAATAATAATAATAAAATAAATAATAACAAAGGCTTGTGGACAAACAATAGGTCAATTCGAGGGTTCATATATGTCCATTTTTGTCCACACTTTGCAGTTTGAACTAATACTTAATATTCGCAATGTGGAGGACTTTTGTTCATTGTACTTCAAATTGAAAAACTCATGCACGAGGTGCAGAAGTTTCTTGTATTTTTCATCAAGGAAGATTTCACACTTCAAAACATTGCAGGTTTTTCGCAGTTTAATTGGTCTGGTCAATTCTTAGTTTTTCCTGTCAAAAAAACTGACATCTGAAGCTTCGTGTTGATTGTACACGTGTGCAACCCACGCCCTGGATTGTAATATAGTCCCTCCAGCTAGTGTAATCTCTACCAAGCAGTTTGTTGGCAAATAGTAGAATCACGTGAAATTTTTTTATATAGATAATGATACGAAGCAAAGTTTTAACAGACCAATTTTGTAGATAAGACAATTGGTGCCAAGAATCCATCTAATTGTTTTGCGTTGGACGCTTTCGAGTACCATGAAGACAGACTTTTTGGGCTTCAACAGGGAAGATGCATAGCTAAAAATTGGCATAGAAGTTTTTGATAAGTTTTGCTTCAAACTGAAGAGGGCTTTGAGTGATGTTTATGATCGATTTTTGTAATCTTCTGTCAAAGTATGATTACTTTTGAATGAGGTTGCTGGTTGTAGATTGTTATCTGCGGAAATCCCCTTGCCTTTGGGACATTTGAGGTGATAGAAAGAAATAACATTCATCAAAGATCAACTTTTCTAGTATTTTGAGACTCCAGCTGAGAGTCTGATGGGACAATAGTCACATGTTAGCTGGTGGTCTCCGTCCTTGAAGATTGGCACTACTTCACTGTTTTTCCATTTGGTAGGGAAGACACTTTTAAGCTGTTTTTCAAAAAAAAGTACAATGATATCGGAATGGAAAAAGCTAAAGATAAAAAGACAATATTACTGATTTCCTGGGGTCCAATCGCTTTTTGGGTATCCAGGTTTTGTCTAGCGTACACCATTTCCTGCTCACTAAAGTGGATCTTGTTAGCAAAGCTTCATTTTGACCACTAATAGTGTAACACGCTCTATAATAAGAACAAGAGAATACTGATCAGAACAAGAGAATACCAAGAGCCCTTGATATGTTAACAAAACAAAAGTAAGGGTACGAGGAGAAGGGGTGTAAACATAATGCCGAGTGGGCAACAGTGAATAGCACAAAAAATGTTTTAGTTAATTCCAATGATCCTAGATGAATATTATGTCCCAAAAAAGGAATGGATGATGCAGATGATTCACGTACTTGAAAAGTTTTTCCAAACAGTGAATTTAGAAGCAATTTTTGAGAAATTAATTTTTTAATAATAATGAGGAAAACGGGAAATCTTCAACTTTGCCTATTTGTGCCGCCACAATTATTTTATGCAACTCGAGTAACTGAAGATGTTCATTTCATAGAAAATGATTATCAAAAAATTCAAAAACCATAGCTAAAAGAAAAGTAATTTATTTAATCTTAAGTTAGAGGCCTAATTTTCAAGATTGATTTCATTGCTTTCTATTCTTGGTTTTCATCGCTTTCTATTATTTTCTTTATCGTATATGTTTGACACCCAAGTAATTCAATCGCAATATTGATTTCAATTTCATCATTAATAAGAACTATAATGAGAACAAGAGAATACTGATCAGAACAAGAGGTACCAAGAGCCCTTGATATGTTAACAAAACAAAAGTAAAGGTGCGAGGGGAAGAGGTGCAAACATAATGCCGAGTGGGCAACAGTGAATAGCAAAAAAATGTTTTAGTTAATTCCAATGATCCTAGATGAATATTATGTCCCAAAAAGGGAATGGATGATGCAGATGATTCACGAACTTGAAAAGTGTTTCCAAACAGTGAATTTAGCAGCAATCTTTGAGAAATACTGATTTTTTAAAATAAAAATAGAGGATTCTAATCTAAAACATGCCTCGAGAGAAAAATATAGCTGGCAGATTGCCAAAGAATAGCCGCAAAAGCCTCGTAAATCTGCAGTCTCAAAAAAAAATTAAAAGAACAGACCAAAAGAGGTCATCTTTTGCTTGAAGTCTGATATGTTTTATTTTGATTAAAAATCTGTATGAAATTTTTCTGCCTCTAATAGTTTCTCTCAAACAACCTTCATTTAGAGTGACACACACAAAATTGACCCTAACTCTGATTTAAAGTAAGTGAAATTCAATTTCAAAGTGCTGAAGTCATTTTAGCGAGTGAGGTAATTTAAGTGTCACCAAAAATTTAATCACGTGAATGAACAAAAAACTTGCTGCAATAAGAGCGACAAAAGACGTCGCGCACGAATATCAGCTAAAATTGCATGAACGAAACAACAATAAGCAGATTCGAAGGGGTTGTGGTCGTAACAAAACTCTTGACGAAAAAATAAAGAAAACCAAGAGAAGTCCTAGAAACGTAAGGAGAGTGACTAAGAAAAAAAGTAAAAAACTTTGCAAAGTGCTTTTAATAAAGTTTTTATATCAGAGGAACCAGTTTATAGACAAGCTGCGTAAAACAAAATAAACAAAGCTGGCAGACAGCCAGAAAACAGCCACAATAGCTTTGAATATCTGCAGTGTCAAAATATACTAAAAGAGACGGACGAACAAAAACATTTTTTTAGGTCCCAAAAAATTTTTTGGTTAGGAATCTGTTGAACATATCGCTGCTTCAATTATCTGCCCTAAAACACCTTTCAACTGGATTGATAGGGTAGATGAATGAACAAAAAGCAGATTCGATGTAGTTGTGACTTCATATGATTGTAACAAAATGTTGACGACAAAATAAAAAAAACCAAACGAAGGCCAATGATAGCCCCAACTATCGCTGTGCCGCTATTAAAAACGTAAGGAGAGTCACTAAGAAAAACAAAATAAAAACTTTTCAAAGATCTCTTTCGCTAATGTCTTCAAATCAGATGAACCAATTTGAAATGAAGCTTCGTAGAAAAAACTGAACATAGCTGGCAGGCCACCAGAAAACAGCCGCAATAACTTCGTAGATGTGCAGTCTCAAAAAAATAGTAAACGAAACAGACGAACAAAAACATTTTTATTAGGTGCCGAAAATTATATTTTGGTTAGGAATCTGTTGAACATATCGCTGCTTCAATTATCTACCGTAAAATACCCTTCAACTAGATTGACAGGGTATGGTAGGGTAGATGAATTATTAAAAAGCGGATCCGAAGTAGTTGTGATTTCAAATGGTTGTGACAAAAATGTTGACAACAAAATAAAAAAAAACCAAAAAGAAGGCCAATGATAGAGGCAATTACCGCTGTGCACTATTAAAATTTAAGGAGAGTCACTAAGAAAAACAAATAAAAATTTTTGCACAGATCTCTTTCGTCAATGTCTTCGCTGTGCAATTATCGCTAAGCCACTATTAAAATTTAAGGAGAGTCACTAAGAAAAACAAATAAAATTTTTTGCAAAGATCTCTTTCGTTAATGTCTTCAAATCAGAGGCACCAATATGAAAATAAGCTTCGTAGAATAAAATGAAGATAGCTGGCAGGCCGCCATAAAACAACCGCAATAACTTCCTAGATTCGCAGTCTCAAAAAATAGTAAAAGAAACAGACGAACAAAAAACTTTTTATTAGAAAACAAAAAGTTATATTTTGGTTAGGAATCTGTTGAATATATCGCTGCTTCAATTATCTACCCTAAAATACCCTTCAACTAGATTGACAGGGTATGTTAGGGTAGATGAATTATTAAAAAGCGGATCCGAAGTAGTTGTGATTTCAAATGGTTGTGACAAAAATGTTGACAACAAAATAAAAAAAAAACAAAAAGAAGGCCAATGATAGAGGCAATTATCGCTGTGCCACTATTAAAATTTAAGGAGAGTCACTAAGAAAAACAAATAAAAATTTTTGCAAAGATCTCTTTCGTTAATGTCTTCGCTGTGCAATTATCGCTAAGCCACTATTAAAATTTAAGGAGAGTCACTAAGAAAAACAAATAAAATTTTTTGCAAAGATCTCTTTCGTTAATGTCTACAAATCAGAGACACCAATTTGAAAAAAGGCTTTGTAGAACAAAATGAACATAGTTGGCAGGCCTCCAGAAAACAGCCGCATTAGCTTCGTAGATCTGCAGTCTCAAAAATATAGTAAAAGAAACAGACGAACATCAACAGTTTTATTAGGTTCCGAAAAGTTAAATGTTGGTTAGGAGTCTGTTGAACATATCGCTGCTTTAATTATCTACCCGAAAATACACTTTCACTAGATTGACAAGCACCCACTTGAATTTATCCTTTTGACTTAATATTTAAGAAAGTCAATTTCAGAAAGCAAAATCAATTTCAAGGAAAAAGTCATTTTGGAGAGTGAAGTAAGTCATGTGTGACCAAAAACTTAATCACTCCAATAAACAAAAACTCTCTCCACTAAAAGTGAAAACTGACATCACGCAAGCAATTCCTTTGAAATTGCATCAAGGAAAGAATAAAAAACGGTTTTGAAGTAAATGTGACGTCATATGGTCGTGACAGAAATCTTGGCAAAAAGAACTCAAAATCTTGCAGGACAATTCCTGAATTACAATTACAGAATCGATGTAGCTCTAATCTGGCAAAAAAAGTCGTGTTAGGTTATCCATGAAAACAATAAGTTTATCATCATTGAGAGTAAGCAAGTTTACCACAAGAGCAAAAAAACGAGCAAAAACAATTATATTTTTAAAGACATTGTTAAAATAAAAAAACAACTTCTGAGAGATCATGCCACTAATTAATGTACTTTATTCCAATATCAACCAGTGAAACTTATCTTTAATGAGGATAGGTGATAAAACAGCAACAAAACTGAAAAAAATCACGTTTTATTCAGTTTTAATAATCAGTTTTAAAAAACGGGCAGCGTATAAGACAAAGAGAGCAATAGCTATGAAAAGAAAAGACTTAAACAAACAGAAAAACTTTTTTAGAAACCAATGAAAACGGTAAATTAAGAGATGAAGATATAAGCTAATAAAGTTAACAAAAACTTGCAAAACTCAAAATTTCAATAATATTTCTTAAAAACAATTGATGTCAAAAACATAGAGTGCATCAGCTTTTTACAGAAACAGTTCAATCGACTAAAGTAACCCCAATTAGCAACTTATGGGACCACTCATTAATGAGAAGAAACGCTAAAACAAAATTACAAAAAAAATATAACACAAAAAAAAGATTGTCAAAGCCAAGAAAACGAAAAAGCTATCAACTCAGACCATTAATTAGGTTTTTAGCGCCTCATTATCAACTAAAGAGAACTTTTATTGACAATACTAAGTTATATGTCAGAAGTATATTTTGAAAGTGGGTAAAATCAAATATTCTTTAATGTTTTTTGACGAAAAACATTCAGGTCATAGGAAGTTTCAGCTGCCCCTGGATGAATTCTAACAATTTCAATTAGATGTAATTAGAACACGTATGTTTCGTACTAGAAGCAATCAAGGAGAAGAAAATTTGAAAACAGAAGTCAAATTAACGCACGTGAAAAATACTTTCTAATACCGAGAACTTGTTGTAACACCAAATTCTGACTTGACCTTAAACGTAATTTGAAAAAGAAATCACGCCTTGAAGTTACTCTTATTTTTGCTCCCTTTCATACTTTAGCTTGATTAAATTTGCCAGTCTAATTTGACTTCTAAATGACGTGAAAAAGGCGAAAAAAACTTCAACAGAACTTTAAAAAGCACACCAAAAAATCCTCTGGGTTCTAAAAAACCAAGAGAAAGCCATTAATAGCCTCAGCTATTGCTTTGCGGTCAAAAAACTTGCAGTTAGTTTTTTCGACATTTATCAGTAACTGTTTTGAAAATCTCATTTTTCAGTTGAAACTCTGAAAACTTTTTACTGAAATCTACGTACAAATTACAACATAAAAACGTATTGCATTGGAGGGGAAAGCCAACAAGTTTCTAGACACTTTTCAGTCTTCCCGAATTGGGTATTATAGATTACCTAATTAACAATTACCAGATTTAGAAGTAAGATTGTATGAGATGGACAAGATCAAACATAAGTTAATGATTAAGTATAAATCTTGCAAGATCTTGATCGCAAACTAAGAACGAATCCTGCAAATTATGGCAAAAATTAGAAACAACGATTGAGGCGATTGAGCTACATTTTGGTGTCAATAAGATATATTTCTTTTTCGTCTTTCCTGCTTCATATGTCAGTTTAATTGAATCTTCTTTGCACGAATCTCCAAAACAATTCTAGGATTCCAGATCTTTTTTTCAAATAGATGTTAGATCCGGTGATCTTTGGACATTTTGTGTCAAACTGAAGAAAAACTTGAGGAGTTAGTAGGTGGACTGTTGTCAGGGAATCGGCTGACACAAAATGGGGGTACTTGGAGGGTGAGATTGGTAGGCGGGAATCTGCAGTTTGATTAGAGATTTTGCGTGTGAAAAAAAATAAAGACTGATTGATAAAATTACCAATCCTCTTGTTTCTCTTTCTATGATATAAGATACTAACATGTCCTTACAGAATATTTCCAAAAGCAACCCAATAACTGCTTCTAGAGCAACGCAATTGTTTCTTAATCCTACAGATCATAAAACAATGTGGATTGCTTTTGGAGAATGTCAGAGGAATCGTTTGTTATACTGAAACAATTGAAATTTAGTATTTTTCTTTAACGATAAACATGACAGAGCAAAAAATGACCACTGCATAATTAGTCTAAAGCTCCATAATTGAAAAAAGGCCTAATGAATGATTTGTTTAACTATTTTTATTATGGCTTTGTGACAATTTCACGGGGAGTATAAGTCCCGGAATTATAACGTAGAATTGGCACGACAGTTTTTGCAAAGGCACAAAAAATTCAACTACCGAGAGTATTCTCAGCCCAGTTTCCATTGAAAAATTACTACAATATCTCTAGAAGTTTTCTTTTCAAGTTATTGTTGTCGAAAAGGTCTTTTCTTTTAGACGTTGTTCACCCAAAATCCAGTTCTAAGCCAGAAATTGAGTCTCTGCGCTTCGTATCGAATCTCTGGCAGTATAACGTTAGATCTTCTTCGGGCCCCTTGAATAACGTAATAGTTGCGCAAGTCGATATCAAACTTTCTTGACACTACGCTGCAAAAAAGTAGAAGATCGTTTAGGACTTCAAAATAGAGTGGTTTCATGGCCTTTGTATTAAACTGCTCTAAAATTTGATACGTGTTTCGCTTTAGCTCCCAGCATTTAGATGCAAACATCAATGCCGGGCTTATAATATGCTCTATATAAATGAACCTTTGTTTTCATTGAACGTTGGTAGCTGGATTTTCTTCGAATGAGATAAAACGCCTAATGACAAATTCCTGAGCAAAAAATGTCTCAGTTGTGCAATAATAGCACATTGCCTGCTTAACTTGCTTTTAACCTCCTCAATATGTCTTAAAAATGACAATTAGGAATTGACAAGTATTCCGAGATACTTACAAACTGGTTCCTATTTCAATATAAACATAAATCAACGATTCCAACGGACAAAAGAGAGGCAAAAAATAATCAAGAATAGAAAAAAACTAACCAAAATGTGGCCTGAAAATCTTGGTGGCAAGGTGTCCGTAAATGCTGCTATGTTGCTAACTTTGGCACAAGAACTCCGCTTAAACCATAAATTGTTTTTTCTGCTGTTTGAATTCAATTTTAGATAAAAACTCTCTGCGAAAAGACAAATATAACAATATAACAGCAAATTTTGTTGTAGCTCCAGAAGCTCTGAAATAGAATATTAGTTGAACAGGACTCGAGTGAACTGTAGAAAACGAATTTAATAGAAAATAGCCAACGCCGGAGAAAACTAGAAAAAAGCTGTTTTTGTAGTATCGAAAAACAGCAGAATAACTCCAATCAGCTGTTTATCCGAAAGAGAGAGATTTAAGACGAACAAAATTTGAGAGCGGTGAGAAGCGTTTTGCGGGTAGATGTGCGTAGTAGTCGAGAGTAGCATTTGAGCGTAGGCGGGGTCATTCAGCGGGTTTTTATTGGCATTTATGACGTACGAGTACTCATATGACGTTATGACTCGTATGACATTTATGGAGTACGAGGTGATCAATGTTGTGGAGCCATAGCTGGGGAGAACTTTCGGTTTGGGGCGGAGGGGGGGGGGGGGGGGTGTTTACTGGTAGGTAGGTTTGGGTTGTTTAAAAACTAGAAACAGACAAGGAGAAGCGGAACTCAAAAACGGGAAACGGTAGTAGTGGGAACTGGGATGAGAATGCAAAGGGGAAAACTACTTCTGAAAAGGAATTTTACCCTATTTTTACTGGGCCGAAATGTACTGAAAAGTAGAAGCCAGCCAAAATCTAGAGAAATCAAACTTCAATAGTAAAAAGATCTGCTTAGCCAAGCTTAGCCAAAGATCAAACTTCTGCTTAGCCACCAGCTTAGTGGTCATATAATTTTTACGCCCTTCATGCACAAATTTTTTTACAAGATAAAGTTCTATAATACAAACCATTATATGTAAGTGATGGGAAAACAAATACTAGGGGCCAAACAGAATAGATTATGGGAAAATGTTCAGCTGGAAACAGAACCGTAATACACCAGATCAGAACAAAAGATTCCTCTTAGCTCAGGAAACTTCAAAAAAACTACCTTAAAAAATCACGCCAAAATATGCGGCTAGCTAAAAACTATTACAGAAGAAAATCTCTAGATGCGCTATTGACATTAAAATAACGGGTTTCAATATGGGCCAAGCACAGTGGTTTAGATAGGGGCGGAGGGGTTGTTGAGATGTGTTTGGTGGGAGGGAGGGTAGATGCGGCTTTGTAGCTGCGTCAATTAAGGTTTAGTAGTAATGCAAGTTTAGGCTTTGAATCGTTCTGATTCGGGGAATGGATACGTCACTTCACGACTGAGTTGATTTTTTGAATTTGTTGCCATGTCCATAAATGCAAATAGAGGTACACGAACATGAATTTATCTCTGAGTAAGTCTTGATAATATAATTTCAGTAGACCAGAGTTAATTTAGTTTTCGTGACTTCGCTTTTTAATGACCATGTCTGGTTTGCCGGCAACAGTATGCGCTTGCCAGGTCTGATTTGCAAACAAAACATTTGAAGGTTTTCGAAAAAGTTCAGCGCAAAGGTACAATTTGTGTTTCAATTGATTGGAGCATTAATCACAAGGCCAGACTGAAAAACCCCAAGTTCTTACACATATCAATTGGTTTCGAACTTCAAGGCGTCTTCAAAAGTTTTCTGCTAGATCGATGAAATTCCTGTTGAGAACAGACCGTAAAAAAGACGCCTTGAAGTTCGAAACCAATTGATATGTGTAAGAACTTGGGGTTTTTCAGTCTGGCCTTGTGATTAATGCTCCAATCAATTGAAACACAAATTGTACCTTTGCGCTGAACTTTTTCGAAAACCTTCAAATGTTTTGTTTGCAAATCAGACCTGGCAAGCGCATACTGTTGCCGGTAAAACCTAGTGGCCTGAGGTAAGCTGTCAGATGTTTTCTTAAAACCTAAGTAAACATATTTTCAGTATCTGTGCAAGTACAGGTCCTTCTTGTTGCCGTCGCGGTCGTTATAGAGCTCGTTAAGAAAGACTAGCATTTGTGTGAAGAGAGATTACTTTTGTCTGAATCAATGTTGCTAGTAGTGCAAGCTACTTCTGGCAATTTTGTATGACTCGTAAAATAACAATTTTTCTAGAATTTTTGGGACAAGGCAGAGTAAGCTGATTGGTCTAACCTTAAAAACTGGTACTAACTTACAAGTTTTCCAAAAATTGCGAAGATGGTACTCTAAGAGGGAAGTTTTTTTTAAAAAAAAGAGAATGATTTCGATGGTTTCAAAATTTTTTTTACCTTGTTCCAAGGATTCGTTTGATTTTTTGTTCATTAATTATTATTTTGTTCAAAAAGGCTTGGATGAAAATCGATGACGCCTACTAGAATCCGAAATATTCACATGAATAAAACTTGGCTTTTTGTTTGTCTCTGTTTGTTGTTCAATCGCGGTAACGCATCGTTTCTACGAATTTTCTATATTGGTGTATTGAACGTAAATTTTTATGGAAATCAAAAAATTTCCTTCCGCGGAAAATGTTCATTTTCCATTTTCTAAGCTTTGTTTTTTTGCTGCCAAAAAAGCTACAATTTCTTCATGTGATTAGAACGCTGCCTTTTTACCCAAGGAGGCAACTTCAAAGCGTTCAGATTGGATTTTGTAAAATGAATTGATTTAGCAGTTGTCTGTTTGCTTTTTTTAAATGTTTACCTTTGTCTAATTGGTTCCAGTTGGCACTTAGTTTACAAAATGAATATTTTATTGGCTCTATAATCCAAATGTATGAGCTGTTGAAAGTAATGTTTTCATTTGATTTCATCATCTTGTTTTTAATCGTTGTAGGAAAGAAATCAATTTGCGTTGTGAGTGATTTCTTCAGCATTCGGTGAATATTAACTCTGATATTTTTTCTAGTACATTGTTTTCGTATTTGTTGCTTTATGCTTTGAGACTTTTATTAACTTTGAACTCTCAAAAATAATATCGCCACTCATTATTATTGTTTTACAGTTTTCTTCTTTGGCATTTAATTGAGGCAACCAATTATTGTCAAGAGATTTTGATCCTTCGATCTGTAACGGCTAGTCTTAGATAAATTGTAGAGTCGAAAAATTTCTTTTGATAGATCTTCCAGTTCATTTTTTATGGCCACGTATTCATTTTCTGGTTTTAAATTAAATCTCTTGAGCTGTCTTGCTTTTACGGCACTGAGCATTCCTCCGTGTTTTTCCTTGTGGTTGACGCAGATTAGATCATTTTGATAGATGGTGTAACCTATCGGTATCAGAGCTACATCAGATGAATTCTCTTTTAAAGATGTTTCCATCAGACATATTTCGTCGATTTTGCTCCCAAAACTCAAAAAACTCAGCAACAGTTAATCTTTTTAAATTGAATCAAGCTCCCCTTTTTGAAATTCGTTACAACTATCATTGGAATTATAGCCAATCTGAGTCAGAGGTTGGAACATCGACATATGTTTTTTTATCAAATTTCTGTAGCGGATGTAGCGTATTTTGAAGCATTTTGATACGAGATAGCAAAATCAATCGGTTCAGTAGTTAGTGTAAATTTTTACTATTAAAGTGCAATTTTTTCCTACCGTAAAATTTCCAATTTTCTTTCGGTCAGTGATAGTGCAGGTGATTTTCAAATGCTTTGCAATTGCTTTCGTACTTGCTGGTACCATTTCCAACTATTTGATAGCACGTAGTTGAAAGCGATCGAACTGATCCCATTTAATTGTTTTTTCTGCACTAGTCTGACTAACCTGAGCTCTGGAGTTGGCGCTGTGGTTTGAGCTTCAAGGGCTTCATCTAAATCACGTAACCGGATTTTCATGGTCGAGCTACTGTTCTGATTTCAGATTTAAATACATCAAGCTCTGTGTTGACACCTGAGACCCAGAGATAACGTCTACTTCGCTGTTACGTGGCTGGGTAAATGAGTGGCGGTGATGCCAGGGAAAGTTGTTGAATATGAACCGGAAAAAAGTCAGAGTTGGGTCAAAATACGCATTAAAAGACTGGTTTAAACACTAATTACACTAATTGGGTCAAATCGCCTGATTTTTCAAACTCAAGATTGTGAAAAGTCAGGCATCTCTCTGGGTGGAGTAAACTAAAATGGTTTTGTTCTTTTAAAAGTCAAACAGCTGAACAAATTCAATTTTGAAAAAAAAAACACAATAGTGCAATTGTTGTCCTTGAGGATAACCAGCTGCCTCCAGGTATAAGTAAATCTCATATGTCTCTTTTCGAATAGTTACGCTTTTGCTTCTGCACAAAGACAGTCACTGAAAACTTCTGTTCGTCGAACTGTTTGTTGAAAAATTTCCACTTGAAAGTTAGCAATCCGTTTCGTAGAGATAAAGTTAGAAATATAACCCTTAAATTAACTAAACAGAAATAGAAGAAAAAACAAAAAAAATGCCTATAAACTTTAGATTTCTTTTAAAAGAAAAAAGTAACATAAACACACAATTTTTAGTTTTAGGTTGGGAATGGGGCAGTAGGTTGGTTGTAGTTGTTGTTGCTGTGAAGGTTTTAAAGCAGGTGTTGAGGGGTTTAACCCCAGACACTAATTTTATCAATCGTCCATATGCCTCTTCACACATCATGGTCACACGCGATCTGCCATTTTCTTCTTTTTCATCGTTTCCAAAAGAAAAAGGGACCATGATCCGCTCACCGTCAGGGAAACTGTGGCTTCTTTTTGGCAGGGAAACTGTGGCTCCTCTTTGGTAACACACGGTCTGGCATTTTGTTCTTTTTTATTGTTATCGAAAAATGAAGAAAGGGTCACGATCCGCCCACTGTCAGGAAAACCGTGGCTTTTCTTTAATAAAAAATCAAGCAAAATAATCACCATTTAAATTATAAGATCTAAATTTACCGCAAAATTGAGTTTTTAACTATACTTACAGCAATATTCTATTGACTAGGAGCATAGTCAAAATGTTGAATAATTAATTACTTTTTACGTTCCATGTCTTGCACAACAACACTGTAAAAATTATCAAGTTCAGTAACACTTATAGTACCACGTCAGCCTCTGAGACAGACAATTGCGCTGCGTCGGTGAGCAAAACAACATTTGGCCAAATGTACGTTATTGCCTCCGAGTATATATCGTCTTTTCGTTCAGAGCTTTTTCTGGCTAGTTGCCCTTATTAGTGCGTGTTGAAGAGTTTCCTGCGCCTCCCATGAAGAAAAATATGAGCCGAACAAAAATATTTTGTTTCCAAATTCCAATATTTGTCGTTGATATTTATTACTTATTGGTTTTTACCGGTATCGTTCATATAAAATTATGTCTTCCATTATGATTTATTTACAATGATTGGGGAAGGGGAATATATGTACTTCACCAAATGTTTGAGGGGCATAATGGTGAAGTGATGGCTCAGCTTCGTCGTCAGAGCAAACAGTTTTTTTGGCCAACGTGTCTCGAATTGCAGGTGAGCAAAAAACCTTTTGCACATTGGAGAACATAGAAATGTGTAAAATATTCCCCACAAGTGCAGTCGATAGGTGTATTTTTGGTTTAAGAATTTGCTGAAGGCACAAATTGTTGCCAGAGTCATTTTTCAAAACGTATAAGCGCATCGTTTAAGTAAAGAGGCAGTGGGGCATTTCGATTTTCTTGGATTTCAAGCCGTCAATGTGACTTCTGTCTTCCAGTAATTTGCGGGAAGGTCTTCCTAGGTTCAATCGTCCATCCTTTTAACTCGAGTGTTGACCACTACTTGCGTCACTCTATCCTGTATTCGAGAGATCTTCAATTCCAAGAGCCTGAACACTAAACGAAGCGTATTCAATACTGTAATTCGTTGGCTACCTGAGGTTGAGTCCTCTCTCCAGGATCGGCAAAAAGTCTGCCGCAACAAAATTATGCAGTTTTTCACTGCCAAGGAATCCATACAGAAATATATATAAATGGTACACTACACTGGTTCTATTCCACACGTTGCTCTGAAACTTTCATGTGTCCTAGAGGTAGAGTGCTTCTCTACAATCCACAGGATTTTTGGGGAATTGAATAGTTATACAAACTGATAACCATAGTTTACCAAATTCATGAAAAATATCAGCAGATTGTTCAAGCTCCCTACTGCGTTGCCATTATTCACCGTCCACGTTCATTTTTTGCGTGACATTCAAGCCTAGCAGGAGGCCAATCAATGGGAGTAAGCCTATACCCTACATTGACCTAGAAAAATGATCTCCATTAGTGCGGCTTTCTTGCAACTGCAAGCAAGGGCCCTTTTTAGACAGATTGGACAGGGTTGTGTATAAACATTGAGCCACTCAGCTCAAAGCAGAACAGATTTTTTTCATCTCCCCGAGCTGTTTGTCAGTTGAGGCGTTCGTTTTGGGCGTCTAGAAAATGCAGTACGTCTTTTTTGTCGATGTTTGTGCAGCTTCAGTACTGTATTAGTACAGATTCGTAGGTCAGTTTCTTGACACATCCTACCACGACTCTTCACGTGGCAACTTGGATTAAAGAGTTGAGGCATGACTTTTTGTTAGAAATTAATGAAGAAAATAAAGACTGTTTGCGAAATCTATCTGCCGATCCTCTTGTTTTTTTCTGTTGTATAAGGTACTCATGAATTCTTACAGAATATTTCACCAAGAAACTTCTTTATTGCTTCTAGAATAGCGCAAGTGTTTTGTAATCCTACAGATCATAAAACAATGTGGATTGCTTTTGGAGAATGTGAGAGGAATCGTTAGTTGTATTGAAACAATTAAAAATTATTTTTTTTTTGTTAACGATAAACAGGATAGAGTGAAAAATGAAAACAGCATAATTAGTCTAAAGCTCTCTAATTGAACAGTAGGCCTAATGATTGATTTGTTTCACCTTAACTATCATTATTATGGCTTAGTGACAATTTCACGGGGAGTATAAGTCCTGGAGTTATAACGTAGAATTAGCACGACAGTTTTGGCATAATCACAAAATATCCAACTACATCACTAATATCCTTATTCTCGGCCCAGTTTCCATTGAGAAATTACTATACTATTTCTAGAAGTTTTCCTTTCAAGTTAATGTTGTCGCAAAAGGTCTTTTCTTTTGGACGTTCTTCACCCAAAATCCAGTTCTTTTTAACCAAAAATTGAGTATCATAAAACAATGTGGAATGGTTTTGCAAAATGTCAGAGGAATTGTTTCTTGTGTTGAAATTTTTGAACTTAAAATTCGTTTTCTGTAAACGATAATTTTAAAGCAAAAAAAATCAACAACAATAATCCAAAACTTCTTAATAAACAATAGGCCCAATAACCGATTCGTATTTCACATCTTTTAACATCCTCAATAAAGTTTGACAATGATAAATTAGAATCAACAACTATTCCGAGACATTTACAAACTGATTTCTTTTGAATGACAATTTTTCTGAAAACAACCCTCAATACTAAGTTTTGTTTTATTCCCAAGACACCCTTTAGCCAAATGCTGCAAACCAATGGTTGAAAAGTCTAAAAAAAATATTTTTACAAAAAAGATACAGAGGCGTGGTAAATACGTTTTTAACCTTTTAAAATCTTCTTGTTTCTATCAAGGATTCCTGTAGCTTTTTCTCAAGTCTTTTCTTTTGTTTCGGCGTATTTTAAAGGTACGGCTTTATTTTTGTCTATAATGCATCAGTAATGCTTCACGGATGCTTCAAATGTCAGCTTTGTTGAAAACTTTTTCTACGAATCTCCACGTGGCATCCGGAATTCCGGAATTGATTTTTGTCATTTTGTTGTTTTTTAATTGGATTTAATGGGGGACTTGGAGGATGTCCAAGAGACAAATGCCGCTCTCAGCTTTTTTGTCAGGGTAGTTTTTTCGTCGAATAGGTTTTCACCTGTTCTCCATTGGGATATTTGGTTTCGTCTCAATGCTGGAGGATAGCTCGGCAGTCCTGAAAGGATGAGTAGGCAGATTGTGGTCTCGTTGACACAAAATGGGGATCTCAGTTGAGTTAAAGATTTATGTGGTAGCCTGTAATTTGATTGGGGAATTTGTGTTTGGATAAATTCCGTTAGCATCTCCGATTCAAGTGATATGAAATTTTGTTTTTGTAAAGGAAGCTGCCATTCTTGTGATGGTTTTAATGGTTTTTGATGCCCATGTGGTTTTGAGTACTGTAGAAGCAGTTTAAGCAGTTTTCTTAGACAACTCCTCTATTTTAGGTCTTCATTCAAGAACAATGCTGTTCAAAACAGGTTTTTCATTTTTAACTGGAGTCTGAACCTAATCAAGCATTTTGAATCTAATTGTTAGACAGTTTTGCAAATCAACGGTTAACAGAACAGTGTTGCGGAAAAATCAATAAAAGTTGAGGTTTATTGGCTTAAAGAGAGCAGCCATAATTAGATTTTGAAGCAATTCATATTGATTATAACAAATTAACAAAAAGAAAAAAACTGATTGTGGAATCCAAGTACTCATTGTGACACTAATTATTGTGATGAGTCTAAAAAACTGCACCTGCTATCTGAAAAATTACATATTCTGACATTCAGTTGGCTTTCAGGCGAAGAAGCCCGTGACGGTAAAGACAAAATGAACTTGCGACATCGGCCACTGTTCAAAATAACCGGTCTTTTAACAGATCACTTTCTCAATCGTTTTATAATTATAGTCGAATTATTCGCATTTAATTAAACATTTGTTCACTTTGTACTGCCATATTTTTTTGAGGTGAAAATTGACCTCGGAAAAATTTTTCAGCCGAATTTTGAAGATTGAAAATCAGAGAATCACTAAGGAAGTACCTGGACCCTAAAACGTCAGGACACTTCTTGAGAATCGCCACCATAGCCGACCTTACCGGAAACATTTGAAACAAAAAAGAGCAAAAAAAACAAAAAAATGCACTGTCCCTCTAATTGCTGGTTATAAATACCGGATAAAGTTCTCTGGATTACGACGCAGAACTACAGAACTTTTTTAGTATCTGGTCAAACTTATATAACACATTCAATTACAAAGTCTATCCTCGTTTCAACTTCCTGCCAAAAAATTGTTGGCCGCACAAACTGTCAAATTATAAGTTATCAAATTGGTAATTTGAGTCGATCAATATAAACTAATTAGCAGTTTAATTGATCCATCAACTCCAATGGTTTACCCAAAAACCAATCTCCCCCACTTAATCATTTTTGTATAGATGCCATTAGCTTGCTTTCTATGTTGAAAATTTGTTAACTGGCTAATCAGCCACCATGTTTGCATTCGTCTCTCCTTAGGTAATCATGTTTTATCAACAACTATAATCTAAGACTTCTTAATGAACAATAGGCCCAATAACTATTCGTACTACTGGATTAACATCTTCTTGTGCAAAACATGTCAAAATTTTGCAAAAAAATTAGCATTGCTATTTCAAATCTTTTAACATCCTCATTAAGGCTTGACAAGGATAAATTAGAATCAACAACTATTCCGAGACATTTACAAACTGATTTCTTTTGAATGAAGAACTTTCTGATAACAACCCTTAATACTCTCCTGAATGTTTTATTTCATTCCAAAGACTCCATATAGCCAAATGCTGCATAACAATAGATATACAGTCTAAACAATTTTTAAAGGAAAAGATACAGAGGCGTGCAAATTACATTTTAAACTTTTTAAATTCATCTTGTTATTATCAAGACTCCCTAAAGGTGCGTTAAGTGTAAGCAGCAAAGCCTAAAACTGACCAAATTCTTTTTTTTTCAAACCATTTTTTAGTATTGGCGTCCTTTAGCTGTACGGCTTTATTTTCGTGTGACCTGCTTTAGTAATGCTTCAGTACTGCTTCAAATGGCAATTTTTTTTAATACTTTTCCACGAATTTCCACGTGTCATCTGGAAATCCAGAATTGATTCTTGTCATTTTTTTTATTTTTATAATGGGATATGGTGGATTTGAAGGATGTCCGAGAAACAGTTGCTCATCTCATCTTTTTTCCGGGTATTTTTTCCGTCGAAAAGGTTTTCACCTGTTCTCTATTTGGATATTGTGTATCGTCTCGATGCTGGAGGATAGGTCGGTAGTCTTGAAGGGATGAGTAGGTAGATTTTTGTCTCGCTAACACAAAATCGGATCTTGGTTGGTAAAAGAGTGAAGTTGTAATCTGTAATTTGATTGCGGAATTTGTGTTTGGATAAATTGCGTTAGCTTCTCTGATTCAAGTGATATGATTTTTTGATTTTGTAAAGGAAGGTGCCCTTCTCGTGATGGTGCGTTGTAGAGCGTGCGAGCTGGTTTAAAATAGTGTAAAACCAGCGTAAGCAGTTTTCTTTGACAACTCCTCTATTTTAGATCTTCCTTCAAGAACAATGGTGTTCAAAATAGGTTTGTCATTTTTAACTGTAGTCTGAACCTAATCCTGCATTTTGAATCTAATTGTTAGACAAGTTTGCAAACCAGCGGTTAACAGAACAGTGTTGCGGAAAAATCAGTAAGGAATTAGGTTTTTTGGCTGAAAGAGAGCAATCATATTAGATTTTGAAGCAATTTTTATTGATTATAACTTATTAACAAAAAGAAGAAAACTGATATTGGAATACGAGTACTCATTGTTACAATAATTGTTGTGATAAGTTTAATAATCTGCACCTGCTATCTGAAAACTTTCTTCTTCAGACACTCTGTTGGCCATCAAGTGAAGAAGCCCGTTATGAAAAAGACAAAAAGACCTTGCGACATCGGCCAGTCTTCAATATAACCGGTCTTTTCACAGATCAATTTTTTCAATTGTTTTATAATTATAACACAGATATTCGCATCTAAATACTCATTTGTTCCCTTCGTACTGTCATATTTTTTGAGGTGGAAGTTAACCTAGGTAAAATTTTCCATATGATATTCGGAGATTAATCATCAGAACATCACTAAGGAAGTACCTGGACCCTAAAACGTCAAGATACTTCTTGAGAATTGCCACCTACCTTACCGGAACCATCCGAAACAAAAATGAGCAAAAAAAATTAAAAAATGCACTGTCACTCTAATTGCTGGTTACAAATACAGGATAAGTTTCCCTGGATTACGACGCAGACGCTACAGAACTTTTGTAATATCTGGTCAAACTTATATAACACATTCAATTACAAAGTCTATCCTCATTTCATCTTTCTGCCAAAAAATAGTTGGCCCCACAAACTGTCAATTTATAGGTTATCAAATTGGTAATCTTAGTGGATCTATATAAACTAATTAGCACTTTAATTCATCCATCCATTCCAATGGTATACCCAAAAATCAATCTCCCACATAATCATTTTTGTATAGATGCCATTAGTTTGCTTTCTATGTTGAAAATTTGTTAACTGGCTAATCAGCCACCATGTTTGAATTTGTCTCTGCTTAGGTAATCATGTGTTATCAACAACCATAAACTAAGACTTGTTTACAGAACAATAGTCCCATTAACCGATTAATACTACTGGATAAACATCTTCCTGTGCAAAAAAATGTCTAAATTTTGCAAAAATAACCGCATTGCCATTTCACATCTTTTAGAATTGATGAATGTTTTATTCCCAAGACTCCCTATAGCCAAATGCTGCATAACAACAGATAAAGATTCTAAACAGTTTTTAAAGGAAAAGATACAAAGTTTTGCAAAAAACTTTTTTAACTTTTCAAAATCTTCTTGTTATTATCAAGACTCCCTGTAGCTGGGTTAAGTGTGAGCAACACAGCCTATAATTGACCAAATTCATTTTGTTTTAAACCTTTTTTTGGTATTGGCGTCCTTTAGAGGTACGGCTTTATTTTCTTCTGTATTGCTTCAGTAATGCTTCAGTGCTGCTTCAAATGTCAGTTTTGTTGAATACTTTTTCCACGAATCTCCACGTGGCATCTGGAAATCCAGAATTGTTCCTTGTCGTTTTGTTATTTTTATTATGGGAATTATTGGATTTGAAGGATGTCCGAGAGACAAATACTGATCTCATCCTTTTTGTCCGGGTAGTTTTTTCGTCGAATAGGTTTTCACCCGATATCTAATTGGATATTTTGTATCGTCCCAATGCTGGAGAATAGGTCGGTAGTCTTGAAGAGATGAGTTGGATAGATTGTTGTCTCGTTGACACAAAATGGGGACCTTGGTGGTTAAAAGAGGTACACGGTAGTTTGCGTTTGGATAGAAGGCGTTAGTTTTACTGATTCAATTGCTATGAATTTTTGTTTTTGTAAAGGAAGCTGCCCTTCTTGTGATGGCGCGTTGTGAAGCGTACGCGTTGTATCTTAAGTAGTGTTTTTGGATGACTCATCTATTTTAGGTCTTCATTCAAGAACAATGATTTTCAAAACAAGTGCGTCAATTTCAACTGGAGTCTGAACTTAATCCTGCATTCTAAATCTAATTGCTAGAAAGGTTTCAAAACCAACGTTTAGCAGAACAGTATTGCAGAAAAATTAGTAAGGGATGGGTTTTTTGGCTGAAAGAGAGGTGCCATAATTAGATTTTGAAGCAAATTATATTGTTTACCACTTATTAACAATAGACAAAAACTGATGTTGGAATCCGAGTACTCATTTTTACACTAATTTTTGCGATGAGTTTATTATACTGCACCTGCTATCTGAAAAGTTACTTCTTCAGACATTCTGTTGGTCTTCAAGCGAAGAAGCCCGTGATGAAAAAGACAGAAAAACCTAGCGACATCGGCCATTCTTCAATATAACCGGTCTTTTCACAGATCAACTTTTTCAATTGTTTTAAACAGAATTTTTTGCATCTAAATATTCATTTGTTCCCTTTGTACTGTCATATTTTTTGAGGTGGAAGTTGACCTAGGTAAAATTTTC
The DNA here is from genome assembly GCF_964194025.1 of Convolutriloba macropyga. Classification (NCBI taxonomy): domain Eukaryota; kingdom Metazoa; phylum Xenacoelomorpha; order Acoela; family Convolutidae; genus Convolutriloba; species Convolutriloba macropyga. The sequence goes on from NC_134470.1 coordinate 24,901,983, forward strand.
CAGGCGAATTTTCGAGATTGATCATCAGAACATCACTGAGGAAGTACCTGGACCCGAAAACGGCGGTACACTCCTTGAGAAGTGCCACCCCAGCCGACCTTGCCGGAACCATCCCATATAAGAAAGAGCAAAAAAAAAGCACTGTCACTGTATTTGCTGGTTACGAATACCGAATGAACGTCTCTGGATTACAACACTGACGTTACAGACCTTTTTAAATATCTCGTCAAACTTAATAAACACATTCGATTACAGATTTCTTCCTCATTTCATCTTCCTGCCAAAAAATAGTTTGCTCTACAAAATGTCAATTTGTAAAATTTCAAATTGGTAATCCATGTGGATCTAATTAAAATAATTATCAGTTTAATTCATCTATCCTTTCCAATGATATACCCAAAAACTAGTCTCTTACTTAATAATTTTTGTATAGATAGCATTAGTGTGCAATCTATGTTGAAAAATTGCCAGCTTGCTATTCCGCCATTTATGGTCACGACGATTGTCACTCATTGTCGCAATGCAATAATATCATCAAAAACTTCACTTCGTACACCGCTAGAAAATTAGTTCTAAATTCCAGCATCTATTGGCTTAAGCTTGAGGAAAACCAGATGGAACTCAAATATCAACAAATTTTTTATTGCACAACAATCCACTTTGCTCAGAAAGAATGAAAAAAGGCTATAAGTTCACCGATAGGTTAAATGAAATCCTGTCTGCCATTTCAAATGGTTCTAACTTGGAAATTACAAGGTACTACCTGAAAACTATAGCTCGTCTTGTTGTTACAAAGACAACGCCTCAAAATACAAAAACGCTTGCAAGATGGTTAGATCAATGGAAAAAATTGAACAGAGACCTCGTTTCTTAGAGCGAAAATCATACAAGTTGATGGTTGTATTTCGTATCAGGCATTGTATTAAATTCTGATATTGTAAAAAATGAAGTTTTTACAAATATTAAGCAGGAAGGAGCACATGAAGAATACATATGAACAATTTGTTCATTGGACAACGACATTTTGCAATGAACAAATGTTATTTCTGCAGGAAAAGATGAGCTTTGATAGGCATTTAAATTTTTACACGGCAAGAACAGACATTGAATTCATCGATACTTTGAATGAAATCCTGTCTGTTACTTTACATTATTCCAAAGTAGGAATTGCATTGTATTACACAACGATTATGGCTATTTTTTTCTTGCAAAAATGTAAACCAAGGTAGGCGACTCAATTAACAAAAACTTTTCAAGACTGTTAGATTATTGAAGAAGCTGAACACATCTGTTTTTTGAAGAAAGAAGTACGTTTCAGTAGAACTAGAGCAAAACAATCATTTAATGAATACAAACAAATGCCAACGGTGACTGTTACAAGAGCAGTTCGAGCTCTTTTTTAGATGCAAAATGTGTTGTTGTTTCACGGGACAAAAATTTGGCCAAAAAACAAGGCTTGATGTTTATTGTGAGAAATATCTAGAAACACGCAAAGCTTATTTGAGTAACCAAGTTGTCAATGACTTTCATACTTTTTCCTACCTTCAGTCCATACATGAAAAACTCAATGTTCCAAAATTCGAAAAAAAAATCTGCCATCAAGATGCATGAACCCATGGCGCTTCCTGCCTCAAAACTTCTGATATCCTTCAAGGCGCCCATTAGACAGATCTATGCAAAATCATAGCTAAAAACCGCACGTGTGCTCTTGCAAGTTCGCTAGCTCCTTCTTGACATTCTTTTTTTTCCGTCTAACTCTTGTATGCTCATAGTTCTTGATATTTGTTTCGGTGTACGACTGATAGCAGTTGGGGAATTTCTAATGTATATTTTTGTAAGAATTTCGTAAAGTGTGTTAAACCAGACCTCAAGTTATTAAGTGGCAATCAAAAATTATGTGTGAGTCAAAAGAGAGGACTTGATCATGACATTCATTTTTTGAGAACTGGTTTTAATAATACAGATTTGTAAGCGATCTTGCCTATTGAGGCATAAATTGCTTTCAATAGTCTCAACCGTGGTGATTTTCTTCTACAACATATCGAGAAACGTTTTTCCTATGTTTAATATGTTTTTTTTCATATGTTTTCATATGTTTTTTTAATTTTTTCATATGTTTAACCTTAGTTTATGGTTTTTTAAAAAAACAAACCGTACGCCAAATTGAGTTGACGCCCTTGCAAAGTCAAGGATTTGGATTGCAGGAATCTTCTTAATAGAACGTTTTGACAATTGCTAAACAAAAATGGTATGCAGACAACAGTAACGCTGTCAGGTCTCTTGATAATCTTATAAAAGTTTTGGATAGTTGAAAAACGAGGTTATAATTTCAGTTGTTATCTTAACAAGTGCCAAGTTATTTCCAAAGAACGTCTTTTTGGAAAAGCACAGCATTTTTTTTGTTAACAGCGAAGTGGAAATAGTTGACGGTTGTATCTGGTATTAGATGTTGTAATAAGTTCTTAAAAGCAGGAAAAGAGTTGTTTAGAATTCAAGAAGACAGCAGAAAATATTTTTATAAAGCTGGTCTATCACGCCAGTTTTTGAACTCATGTTTGCAAAAAGTTTATTTTGTCGGTTGTTCATAAATGATCCTCGTTAGCTCGCAAGATCTGTTAAATTGAAGACCTTTTAAACAATTGTGAGAAATCAACCAGCCATGGGGCATTGTCTGATCCAGTAAAGAATCCCAGCTTCAATCCAGGTTGCCGATAGGGGAGGGTAGCCTACACGTCCTTAAACTGAAGAGCGTTTTGAAAAAGCCAAAATATCAGTTCGGCTCTCAAATCCATTATCCCTAGCCTTGCCCATAGCTGTACTAGAGCAACCACAAATCGCGTATGAAACAACAAATTGAATTGGTAGTGTGCACTGCCACTGAAGCCAGTTTATTTGATAAAAACGAAAAATGGGTTTCAAGATAGAAATCATATTTGCTATGTTTGCTGTCCAGCAAAAATGCCAACGTAATGCTCAAGCAATTAACGATAAAGGAAATCGCGATTTCTTTGAAACTCTCTTATAAAGCTTTTTTCCTATTGCTGAGATCAAACCTCGTCGGCAATAGTTGCGTCCGGAAACTTTTGCTCTTAGATCAACGAGAAATGACAATGGTACAAGCTTTCCCAGGCTAAGAACCTGTAGAATTTTAATACTCTCTTCGAGTTCTGAGAAAACATATGAAACCAAATCTCAAGCTTGTCTGTTAAAAACGTTTGGAGAACCAAAGTGATTTTTTTTCTCAAAAATAATTGACACAGAAACCGATTTCCGAGTAAGATCTCGATATGGTTTTGACTAGATAGCTCATCTGTTGAAATTGATAGTGGTTTTGATTGTTTCTCCAGTTCAAACAATAATAAATATGATTGACTAACATAATTTTCCAATATGAACAGCCAGGTTTTCTTATTTTTACATTCAGTTTTTACAGCTTACTCTCGTCTCTCATGTGCGGACTACGGCCATGCATTTTGATGTCAAACTTTTTTCCAATTTAAAATGTTGGAGAAAATTTGGAGTACCTTTTTTCATTTCGTATTGTCTTTTTTAATCCTCTCTTTGCAGTTGTACCCGCCTGTTGTTCAAATTACTGACACTAATTATATTTAACTCCGTAAATTTATTGACACAAAGGAAGACATAAAAAAGTGGAAACAACAGCAGCAATTTCATAGAAAAAAACATTCTGAGTTTCTTCTAATACTAAATATGCACAAACTGTGAACTTTTTCCATTTAAATGCAAGTGGAAGCAAAAATATAAAGTGTTTTGATAAGTATTTGTACGAATCTATAGATCGGAAAATTTTAAACAATGAAGAAAAACACAGTGATTTAACCAGAACAACTTTTGAATGGAATTCGAAACTTGAAAATTTCGAATAGATTTGTTTAAATCATAAACAGAAAACAAAATATTATTGACCTGATTA